>NW_027008801.1:52500-55000 GCF_036934945.1 Oncorhynchus masou masou
GAGAAACAGTAGCCTGTCTAACACAGACCACCCTCTGCTCCTCAACCATTCACTCAGTACAGCAGAGAAACAGTAGCCTGTCTAACACAGACCACCCTCTCCTCCTCAACCATTCACTCAGTACAGCAGAGAAACAGTAGCCTGTCTAACAAAGACCACCCTCTCCTCATCAACCATTCACTCAGTACAGCAGAGAAACTGTAGCCTGTCTAACACAGACCACCCTCTGCTCCTCAACCATTCACTCAGTACAGCAGAGAAACAGTAGCCTGTCTAACACAGACCACCCTCTGCTCCTCAACCATTCACTCAGTACAGCAGAGAAACAGTACCCTGTCTAACACAGACCACCCTCTGCTCCTCAACCATTCACTCAGTACAGCAGAGAAACAGTAGCCTGTCTAACACAGACCACCCTCTCCTCATCAACCATTCACTCAGTACAGCAGAGAAACAGTAGCCTGTCTAACACATACAACCCTCTCCTCCTCAACCATTCACTCAGTACAGCAGAGAAACAGTAGCCTGTCTAACACAGACCACCCTCTGCTCCTCAACCATTCACTCAGTACAAAAGAGAAACAGTAGCCTGTCTAACACAGACCACCCTCTCCTCCTCAACCATTCACTCAGTACAGCAGAGAAACAGTAGCCTGTCTAACACATACCACCCTCTGCTAATCAACCATTCACTCAGTACAGCAGAGAAACAGTAGCCTGTCTAACACAGACAACCCTCTCCTCCTCAACCATTCACTCAGTACAGCAGAGAAACAGTAGCCGGTCTAACACAGACCACCCTCTGCTCCTCAACCATTCACTCAGTACAAAAGAGAAACAGTAGCCTGTCTAACACAGACCACCCTCTCCTCCTCAACCATTCACTCAGTACAGCAGAGAAACAGTAGCCTGTCTAACACATACCACCCTCTGCTAATCAACCATTCACTCAGTACAGCAGAGAAACAGTAGCCTGTCTAACACAGACAACCCTCTCCTCCTCAACCATTCACTCAGTACAGCAGAGAAACAGTAGCCGGTCTAACACAGACCACCCTCTGCTCCTCAACCATTCACTCAGTACAGCAGAGAAACAGTAGCCTGTCTAACACAGACCACCCTCTGCTCCTCAACCATTCACTCAGTACAGCAGAGAAACTGTAGCCTGTCTAACACAGACCACCCTCTGCTCCTCAACCATTCACTCAGTACAGCAGAGAAACTGTAGCCTGTCTAACACAGACCACCCTCTGCTCCTCAACCATTCACTCAGTACAGCAGAGAAACAGTAGCCTGTCTAACACAGACCACCCTCTGCTCCTCAACCATTCACTCAGTACAGCAGAGAAACTGTAGCCTGTCTAACACAGACCACCCTCTGCTCCTCAACCATTCACTCAGTACAGCAGAGAAACTGTAGCCTGTCTAACACAGACCACCCTCTGCTCCTCAACCATTCACTCAGTACAGCAGAGAAACAGTAGCCTGTCTAACACAGACCACCCTCTGCTCCTCAACCATTCACTCAGTACAGCAGAGAAACAGTAGCCTGTCTAACACAGACCACCCTCTCCTCATCAACCATTCACTCAGTACAGCAGAGAAACAGTAGCCTGTCTAACACAGACCACCCTCTCCTCATCAACCATTCACTCAGTACAGCAGAGAAACTGTAGCCTGTCTAACACAGACCACCCTCTGCTCCTCAACCATTCACTCAGTACAGCAGAGAAACAGTAGCCTGTCTAACACAGACCACCCTCTGCTCCTCAACCATTCACTCAGTACAGCAGAGAAACAGTAGCCTGTCTAACACAGACCACCCTCTCCTCCTCAACCATTCACTCAGTACAGCAGAGAAACAGTAGCCTGTCTAACAAAGACCACCCTCTCCTCATCAACCATTCACTCAGTACAGCAGAGAAACTGTAGCCTGTCTAACACAGACCACCCTCTGCTCCTCAACCATTCACTCAGTACAGCAGAGAAACAGTAGCCTGTCTAACACAGACCACCCTCTGCTCCTCAACCATTCACTCAGTACAGCAGAGAAACAGTACCCTGTCTAACACAGACCACCCTCTGCTCCTCAACCATTCACTCAGTACAGCAGAGAAACAGTAGCCTGTCTAACACAGACCACCCTCTCCTCATCAACCATTCACTCAGTACAGCAGAGAAACAGTAGCCTGTCTAACACATACAACCCTCTCCTCCTCAACCATTCACTCAGTACAGCAGAGAAACAGTAGCCTGTCTAACACAGACCACCCTCTGCTCCTCAACCATTCACTCAGTACAAAAGAGAAACAGTAGCCTGTCTAACACAGACCACCCTCTCCTCCTCAACCATTCACTCAGTACAGCAGAGAAACAGTAGCCTGTCTAACACATACCACCCTCTGCTAATCAACCATTCACTCAGTACAGCAGAGAAACAGTAGCCTGTCTAACACAGACAACCCTCTCCTCCTCAACCATTCACTCAGTACAGCAGAGA
>NW_027008801.1:62500-65000 GCF_036934945.1 Oncorhynchus masou masou
TACGTACTTCAATTACAATATTGAAATCATAGTTGATTAGTTGGTTAGGTTCTCTACTGAAAAACTACAGAGCTTATCTTTTTATTGTCGGACATCATCCCTACTTACACGACCACCACCATCACCTTTCACAGTCAAAATCCGGTGTCCACTAGATAACACAAACACAAAGTCAAAAATGTATGGGTTTAGCCATAATCCTTTTGACTTTGTGGCTGTGTTCACTAGAGTTCATTGGCTAGAATTTTCACCTGTAATAAAATTATAGTACAAGATTGCTGTTAGTAGAGCAGGAGTTTTTGGTGTGGGTGGAGAAATCCATGTGGGGATGTGGTGAACAGAACAAAACCCAAATCTGTGCTCTCAAATTAATATTTTGCGTTCAACAATGATGTTTTTCTCACTCAAAGTCACAATTGCAACTCAGGTTTAATGTGAGCGGGTTTAATGTGAGTGGGTTTAATGTGAGCGGGTTTAATGTGAGCGGGTTTAATGTGAGTGGGTTTAATGTGAGCGGGTTTAATGTGAGTGGGTTTAATGTGAGCGGGTTTAATGTGAGTGGGTTTAATGTGAGCGGGTTTAATGTGAGTGGGTTTAATGTGAGCAGGTTTAATGTGAGCGGGTTTAATGTGAGCGGGTTTAATGTGAGTGGGTTTAACGTGAGTGGGTTTAATGTGAGTGGGTTTAATGTGAGCGGGTTTAATGTGAGTGGGTTTAATGTGAGTGGGTTTAATGTGAGCGGGTTTAATGTGAGCGGGTTTAATGTGAGTGGGTTTAACGTGAGCGGGTTTAATGTGAGTGGGTTTAACGTGAGTGGGTTTAATGTGAGTGGGTTTAATGTGAGTGGGTTTAATGTGAGTGGGTTTAATGTGAGTGGGTGTAACGTGAGCAGGTGTAACGTGAGCGGGTGTAACGTGAGGTGGTGTAACGTGAGGGGGTGTAACGTGAGGTGGTGTAACGTGAGGTGGTGTAACGTGAGGTGGTGTAACGTGAGGGGGTGTAACGTGAGGTGGTGTAACGTGAGGGGGTGTAACGTGAGCGGGTGTAACGTGAGGTGGTGTAACGTGAGGTGGTGTAACGTGAGGTGGTGTAACGTGAGGTGGTGTAACGTGAGCGGGTGTAACGTGAGGTGGTGTAACGTGAGGTGGTGTAACGTGAGGGGGTGTAACGTGAGGTGGTGTAACGTGAGTGGGTTTAATGTGAGTGGGTTTAACGTGAGCGGGTGTAACGTGAGCGGGTGTAACGTGAGGTGGTGTAACGTGAGGTGGTGTAACGTGAGGTGGTGTAACGTGAGCGGGTGTAACGTGAGCGGGTGTAACGTGAGGGGGTGTAACGTGAGGTGGTGTAACGTGAGCGGGTGTAACGTGAGCGGGTGTAACGTGAGGTGGTGTAACGTGAGGTGGTGTAACGTGAGGTGGTGTAACGTGAGGTGGTGTAACGTGAGGTGGTGTAACGTGAGCGGGTGTAACGTGAGGGGGTGTAACGTGAGGTGGTGTAACGTGAGCGGGTGTAACGTGAGCGGGTGTAACGTGAGGTGGTGTAACGTGAGGTGGTGTAACGTGAGGTGGTGTAACGTGAGGTGGTGTAACGTGAGGTGGTGTAACGTGAGGTGGTGTAACGTGAGCGGGTGTAACGTGAGCGGGTGTAACGTGAGCGGGTGTAACGTGAGCGGGTTAAACGTGAGGTGGTGTAACGTGAGGTGGTGTAACGTGAGCGGGTGTAACGTGAGCGGGTGTAACGTGAGCGGGTTAAACGTGAGGTGGTGTAACGTGAGGTGGTGTAACGTGAGGTGGTGTAACGTGAGGTGGTGTAACGTGAGGTGGTGTAACGTGAGCGGGTGTAACGTGAGCGGGTGTAACGTGAGCGGGTGTAACGTGAGGTGGTGTAACGTGAGGTGGTGTAACGTGAGGTGGTGTAACGTGAGGTGGTGTAACGTGAGCGGGTCAGAGATGTAATCTGAGGGCTACTGATCCCGTCTTTGAGCGTCCCAGACGTCCTGATATTTTCAAACCTGTTTGATTTTATCGGCCCAAAATCTGCAATGCTCTTGAAGTATGAGATGTACAACAACAGGTTTTGAGAACGGTGTTCAGCAATAGCCAATGAGAGGTCTCCAGAGAAGAAGCCAGGGAGATGATGAGGTTGTATTGCACATCACCTAACGTAGTAGGAGTAAATAAATGTATCCCCTAGGTTCTGGTCTGGACGAGAATATTAACAAAAAGGAGCCTTAACGTCTTTCCAGCATCCGGTTGTTGTGGACTCGGCAGAGGCTCTATCACATATAGTATTCTTAATGGTGTGGTCTCTCATCACCCAGAATGTGTGTACTGAGTCTCAGACAGGAGTGATGACTCACCCTACTACTGCTATGCATTTATCCTTTACTTTGTTTACACAAAATCAAAGCCAAAGTGAAATTGTTACAGCTCAGAAGTTCACAAGTAATATTATTCAATACAACATGCAAGTTATTGGCTAAGTATTTCAACTCTTTATG
>NW_027008801.1:70000-71715 GCF_036934945.1 Oncorhynchus masou masou
TGTTTATATGTGTGTGTGTGTACCTGTGTGTTTTTATGTGTGTGTACCTGTGTGTTTTTATGTGTGTGTGTGTACCTGTGTGTTTTTATGTGTGTGTACCTGTGTGTTTTTATGTGTGTGTACCTGTGTGTTTTTATGTGTGTGTACCTGTGTGTTTTTATGTGTGTGTGTACCTGTGTGTTTATGTGTGTGTACCTGTGTTTTTATATGTGTGTGTGTACCTGTGTGTTTATATGTGTGTGTGTGTACCTGTGTGCTTTTATGTGTGTGTACCTGTGTGTTTTTATGTGTGTGTGTACCTGTGTGTTTTTATGTGTGTGTACCTGTGTGTTTTTATGTGTGTGTGTACCTGTGTGTTTTTATATTAAATCAAATCAATGTGTATTGGTTGGTTACACAGATTTGCAGATGTTGTCGCAGGTGCAGAGAAATGCTTGTGTTTCTAGCTCCAACAGTGCAGCAATACCTAGCAATGAAACAACAATACACACATCATCAAAACATGTGCACAAAATATTAGGACCAAAGAAATACATGCACACACTTACAAAAACATATAGGTGCTTTTTAAACACAGACGCACAGAACCTTATAACACTGTAGGTCCAGTTTGTGGAGTCACACAGATGAAGGATCGTCATTCTATCACCCTGATGCAGGATAATGAGGTGCGGGAAATGTACAACTTGTAGTGTTTTTGAGGTTTGAAAAGGATTCTGAAGTCTGTAATTTCCACTTTGAAATGTCCAACTTGATTAGCCTATCTCTCTCTGTCTTTACAGTGTGTATGTGATATGATGGTCTATCTCTCTGTCTTTACAGTGTGTATGTGATGTGAGGGTCTATCTCTCTCTGTCTTTACAGTGTATATGTGATGTGAGGGCCTATCTCTCTCTGTCTTTACAGTGTGTATGTGATGTGAGGGCCTATCTCTCTCTGTCTTTACAGTGTGTATGTGATGTGATGGTCTATCTCTCTGTCTTTACAGTGTGTATGTGATGTGAGGGCCTATCTCTCTCTGTCTTTACAGTGTGTATGTGATGTGAGGGTCTATCTCTCTGTCTTTACAGTGTGTATGTGATGTGAGGGTCTATCTCTCTCTGTCTTTACAGTGTGTATGTGATGTGAGGGTCTATCTCTCTCTGTCTTTACAGTGTGTATGTGATGTGAGGGGTCTATCTCTCTCTGTCTTTACAGTGTGTATGTGATGTGAGGGTCTATCTCTCTGTCTTTACAGTGTGTATGTGATGTGAGGGCCTATCTCTCTCTGTCTTTACAGTGTGTATGTGATGTGAGGGCCTATCTCTCTCTGTCTTTACAGTGTGTATGTGATGTGAGGGCCTATCTCTCTCTGTCTTTACAGTGTGTATGTGATGTGAGGGTCTATCTCTCTGTCTTTACAGTGTGTATGTGATGTGAGGGCCTATCTCTCTCTGTCTTTACAGTGTGTATGTGATGTGAGGGTCTATCTCTCTGTCTTTACAGTGTGTATGTGATGTGAGGGCCTATCTCTCTCTGTCTTTACAGTGTGTATGTGATGTGAGGGTCTATCTCTCTCTGTCTTTACAGTGTGTATGTGATGTGAGGGTCTATCTCTCTGTCTTTACAGTGTGTATGTGATGTGAGGGTCTATCTCTCTCTGTCTTTACAGTGTGTATGTGATGTGAGGGTCTCTCTCTCTGTCTTTACAGTGTGTATGTGATGTGAGGGTCTAT
>NW_027008802.1:0-71700 GCF_036934945.1 Oncorhynchus masou masou
CTGGTATACAGAGCTGCATGCCTTCCTTCCCCTCTCCCCAGATCCCGCTGTCAGACCCTCGTACTGGTATACAGAGCTGCATGCCTTCCTTCCTCTCTCCCCAAATCCTGCTGTCAGACCCTCGTACTGGTATACAGAGCTGCATGCCTTCCTTCCCCTCTCCCCAGATCCCGCTGTCAGACCCTCGTACTGGTATACAGAGCTGCATGCCTTCCTTCCTCTCTCCCCAGATCCCGCTGTCAGACCCTCGTACTGGTATACAGAGCTGCATGCCTTCCTCCCCAGATCCTGCTGTCAGACCCTCGTACTGGTATACAGAGCTGCATGCCTTCCTCCCCAGATCCTGCTGTCAGACCCTCGTACTGGTATACAGAGCTGCATGCCTTCCTTTCTCTCTCCCCAGATCCTGCTGTCAGACCCTCGTACTGGTATACAGAGCTGCATGCCTTCCTCCCCAGATCCTGCTGTCAGACCCTCGTACTGGTATACAGAGCTGCATGCCTTTCTTCCTCTCTCCTCAGATCCTGCTGTCAGACCCTCGTACTGGTATACAGAGCTGCATGCCTTCCTCCCCAGATCCTGCTGTCAGACCCTCGTACTGGTATACAGAGCTGCATGCCTTCCTCCCCAGATCCCGCTGTCAGACCCTCGTACTGGTATACAGAGCTGCATGCCTTCCTTCCTCTCTACCCAGATCCCTCTGTCAGACCCTCGTACTGGTATACAGAGCTGCATGCCTTCCTTCCTCTCTCCCCAGATCCTGCTGTCAGACCCTCGTACTGGTATACAGAGCTGCATGCCTTCCTTCCCAGATCCTGCTGTCAGACCCTCGTACTGGTATACAGAGCTGCATGCCTTCCTTCCCCTCTCCCCAGATCCCGCTGTCAGACCCTCGTACTGGTATACAGAGCTGCATGCCCTTCTTCCGCTCGGCGCCCAGCTGTGTCGGGAGCGAAGCCTTCACCGGGGCCACACCCCACCATCACCGGGAGCAACTGAACGCCATCACCTCATTCGTGGACGCCAGTATGGTGTACGGTAGCTCCTCCCCCATGGCTGCGGCCCTGAGGAACCACTCCTCTCCACTGGGTCTTCTGGCCCTCAATGACCAGGCCTCAGACCAGGGTCTCGCTTACATGCCCTACCTGCCTCGCCTACAGGGACGCCTGGATCCCTGTGGGCCACGAAGCGGGTCTGAGGCCAACTCCACCGGAGCCACAAGTGCCTCTGACACATCTGCTACTGCACCAACAGAACAGGAGAATATAACATCCTGTTTCCAAGCAGGTATGTTTACAATCCAATCCATCAATAAATCAATCAATCAATCAAACAAACAAAAATGTATAAATACCTTTTTGCAACATCTCTCACAAAGTGCTTTACTGTAACAACCTAGTTATCTGCTGCTATAAACTGTGTGCCTAGATACAGAATGTTTCTATAGCAACGCGCATGCCCCGCCCACCTGAGGGTCTGTCTTTTTCAGCAGTATTTGCAGTGTTTGAGGGATGCAAAATTCACTTATCACTTTAAATCTCGCTGGGGTTGATTGCTTTCCTTTGACTCTTCCCGACTCTTTTATACTCTTGCTTGTGCCTGATGTTTCCCCCCCGTTAGCGTCACCACCGTGGAGATGTTCGCAACGACCTGTCACACACACCCCGCTAATGGCTGACATGGGCTCAATGGGATACATTGTCTTTCAGTTGAGTCTGTATGAACGCTAAAGCTTAGTCAGGGATTTAACACACCTTCTCCACACTTACATCACAAGAAAGAGTAGAAAGATGATTTTTATTTTAATGGGTGTACATTTTTTAAATTGTAATTTTTTTTTACAATATTTTTTTTTTCTTCAGATGGTGTCCTGCTATTGGCACACCTGTTGAATTATGCAACAGAACGTGGCAACAACAGTAATTAATGATGAGGCAGTCGTGACAGTGCAGATGAGTGCTAATAGGGTAGACAGAAAAAGTGTCTGGTGGTTTGCAGCCCTATTACACCCATGTATGTTAATTCATTCATATATATGCAAATAATCCCATATGTTTATGCAAATGAGGCACACATAATTTTCTTTGTTTTGACACAAACTATTCAAAATTCCTGCACTCCATTCATTAATAATGTCTAAGCAAGTAAAATGTTTTACGCTCTATAATTTAGACAATATTTGAATTATATTGTATTTATTAGAATTGTTTTCAAAATCTTTGAACAATTTCTATGACCGTTGCTAATGTACTGTAGCACAGCTCGGGTTAAAGATTGTGGTGGAAGTTCAACACCAGGGACACTGTAAGTCAATCTTAATATGAATGATTGTTTATAGTGATCTGAAGAGGTTCCAGCCAACTCAATGCACCATAATACACATGTCAATCAGGAGCTCTGCCTGGGCAGACCCAGCAGTTGTCTTATATATACGGCCATACAGAGACAGGTTATATTTGCATGATTTAGCATAATTAATTAATCATTACCGGGGGGGTGTGTGTTTTTTTTCCCCACCTTTATTTAACCAGGTAGGCTAGTTGAGAACGAGTTCTCATTTACAACTGCGACCTGGCCAAGATAAAGCATAGCAGTGTGAACAGACAACACAGAGTTACACATAGAGTAACCAATTAACAAGCCAATAACACAATAAACAAGTCAATAACACAGTAGCGAAAAAAAAGAAAGTCTATATACAGTGTGTGTAAAAGGCATGAGGAGGTAGGCAATAAATAGGCCATAGGAGCGAATAGTTACAATTTATCAGATTAACACTGGAGTGATAGATGAGCAGATGATGATGTGCAAGTAGAGATACTGATGTGCAAAAGAGCAGAAAAGTAAATTAAAAACAATATGGGGATGAGGTAGGTAGATTAGGTGGGCTATTTACAGATGGACTATGTACAGCTGCAGTGATCGGTTAACTGCTCAGATAGCTGATGCTTAAAGTTAGTGAGGGAAATAAGTCTTCAACTTCAGCAATTTTTTGCAATTCGTTCCAGTCACTGGCAGCAGAGAACTGGAAGGAAAGGCGGCCAAATGAGGTGTTGGCTTTGGGGATGATCAGTGAGATATACCTGCTGGAACGTGTGCTACTGGTGGGTGTTGTTATCGTGACCAGTGAGCTGAGATAAGGCGGAGCTTTACCTAGCATAGACTTATAGATGACCTGGAGCCAGTGGGTCTGGCGACGAATATGTAGCGAGTATATAGTTTAATTCATGTGACAGACCAATACTGGTTCATAACATGTGACAGACCAATACTTCTAGTTATTGTATGTCTATGGGTCAAACTTCCTGTATTCTGTTGTCTAGGTGACTCGCGGGCCAATGAGCACCTGGGGATGATAGCACTCCACACGTTGTTCCTGAGGGAACACAACAGGCTGGTCAGCGAGTTGCACCTCCTCAACGCTCACTGGAGCCCAGACACCTTGTACCAGGAGGCCAGGAAGATCATGGGGGCTGTCCACCAGGTACACACACTATGTGTTTGTTTCCCAGACAGATGACGCCTCCTCCAGGGTCTGGGTTCTAGGTACTTCTGTTTCCCAGACAGGTGAAGCCTCCTCCAGGGTCTGGGTTCTAGGTACTTCTGTTTCCCAGACAGGTGAAGCCTCCTCCAGGGTCTGGGTTCTAGGTACTTCTGTTTCCCAGACAGGTGAAGCCTCCTCCAGGGTCTGGGTTCTAGGTACTTCTGTTTCCCAGACAGGTGAAGCCTCCTCCAGGGTCTGGGTTCTAGGTGCTTCTGTTTCCCAGACAGGTGAAGCCTCCTCCAGGGTCTGGGTTCTAGGTGCTTCTGTTTCCCAGACAGGTGAAGCCTCCTCCAGGGTCTGGGTTCTAGGTGCTTCTGTTTCCCAGACAGGTGAAGCCTCCTCCAGGGTCTGGGTTCTAGGTACTTCTGTTTCCCAGACAGGTGAAGCCTCCTCCAGGGTCTGGGTTCTAGGTGCTTCTGTTTCCCAGACAGGTGAAGCCTCCTCCAGGGTCTGGGTTCTAGGTGCTTCTGTTTCCCAGACAGGTGAAGCCTCCTCCAGGGTCTGGGTTCTAGGTGCTTCTGTTTCCCAGACAGGTGAAGCCTCCTCCAGGGTCTGGGTTCTAGGTGCTTCTGTTTCCCAGACAGGTGAAGCCTCCTCCAGGGTCTGGGTTCTAGGTGCTTCTGTTTCCCAGACAGGTGAAGCCTCCTCCAGGGTCTGGGTTCTAGGTGCTTCTGTTTCCCAGACAGGTGAAGCCTCCTCCAGGGTCTGGGTTCTAGGTGCTTCTGTTTCCCAGACAGGTGAAGCCTCCTCCAGGGTCTGGGTTCTAGGTGCTTCTGTTTCCCAGACAGGTGAAGCCTCCTCCAGGGTCTGGGTTCTAGGTGCTTCTGTTTCCCAGACAGGTGAAGCCTCCTCCAGGGTCTGGGTTCTAGGTGCTTCTGTTTCCCAGACAGGTGAAGCCTCCTCCAGGGTCTGGGTTCTAGGTGCTTCTGTTTCCCAGACAGGTGAAGCCTCCTCCAGGGTCTGGGTTCTAGGTGCTTCTGTTTCCCAGACAGGTGAAGCCTCCTCCAGGGTCTGGGTTCTAGGTGCTTCTGTTTGTGTCGTGGTGTCGTGTTTTCTGTTTTCTGTATGGCAGGCAGTGGCACGGATGTAAAGTTAGAACACTGCCTCACCCCTGATCTCCTCCCTCAGATACTGATCTGGGATCACTATTAGAATACTGCCTCACCCCTGATCTCCCCCTCCCTCAGATACTGATCTGGGATCCCTATTAGAATACTGCCTCACCCCTGATCTCCCCCTCCCTCAGATACTGATCTGGGATCCCTATTAGAATACTGCCTCACCCCTGATCTCCCCCTCCCTCAGATACTGATCTGGGATCACTATTAGAATACTGCCTCACCCCTGATCTCCCCCTCCCTCAGATACTGATCTGGGATCCCTATTAGAATACTGCCTCACCCCTGATCTCCCCTCCCTCAGATACTGATCTGGGATCACTATTAGAATACTGCCTCACCCCTGATCTCCCCCTCCCTCAGATACTGATCTGGGATCACTATTAGAATACTGCCTCACCCCTGATCTCCCCCTCCCTCAGATACTGATCTGGGATCACTATTAGAATACTGCCTCACCCCTGATCTCCCCCTCCCCCAGATACTGATCTGGGATCACTATTAGAATACTGCCTCACCCCTGATCTCCTCCTCCCTCAGATACTGACCTGGGATCACTATTAGAATACTGCCTCACCCCTGATCTCCTCCTCCCTCAGATACTGACCTGGGAGCACTACTTGCCCAGGGTCCTGGGTGAGACCCCCACCTCCCTCCTGATGCCTCCGTACAAGGGCTACGACCCTGAGATTGACCCCAGCATCGCTAACGTCTTCTCAGCCGCCGCCTTCCGCTTTGCCCACGTCACCGTGCAGCCGATGGTGGCCCGCCTGGGCCCCGGGTACAGCCTCGCCCCACAGCACCCACCTCTGCCCCTACACCACTCCCTCTTCGCATCCTGGAGGGTCGTACAGGAGGGTGAGACGTTTTAAATTAGGGCCTGGTTTCCCGGACATAGATTAAGGCTAGAACTGGACTAAAAAGCATTCTCAATAGAAATGATCCATTGAAATAGGGCCAGTTTCCCGGATGCAGATTAAGCCTAATGCTGGACTGAAAACCTAATGTTTTTAGCAGATGCTCTTGTCTTACCCGGAGAGACTTAAAATCAGTGCATTAAACAAAAGTATGTCAAATGACCACATACAGTGAGCTCCAAAAGTATTGGGAATTTATTTGTTGTTGTTTTGTCTCTGTACTCCGGGACTTTGGTATGAAATGATACAATGACTATGAGGTTAAAGTGCAGACCGTCAGCTTTCATTTGAGGGTATTTTAATCCCAATAGGGTGAAAATTACAACACTTTTTGTACATAATCCCCCCATTTTAGGGGACTAAAAGTATTGGGTCAAATTCACTTATATGTGTATTAAAGTAAGGACAAAGTATTTGGTCCCATATTCATAGCACGCAATGAGTACATCAAGCTTGTGACAACAAATTTGTTGGATACATTTGCTGTTTGTTTTGGATGTGCTTCAGATGATTTTGTGCCCAATAGAAATTAATGGTAAATAATGTATTGTGTCATTTTGGAGTCACTTTTATTGTAAATAACAATAGAATATGTTTATCGGCTTCACAAGTGGCGCAGCGGTCTAAGGCACTACAGACCCAGGGAGGGTTTGGCCGGGGGGGGCTTTACTTGGCTCTTTGCGCTCTAGCGACTCCTTGTGGTGGGCCAGGCGCCTGCAGTCTGACATTGGTCATCAGTTGAATGGTGTTTCCTCCGACACATTGGTGCAGCTGGTTCTGAGTTAAGTGGGTGGGTGTTAAGAAGCGTGACTTGGCGGGTCATGTTTCGGAGGAAGCATGACTCGACCTTCATCTCCCAAGCCCGTTGGGGAGTTGCAGCGAAAAGGCAACTCCGAGATGCTGGCCTTCTAGGCAATCTTCCTCTGTCCAGTGTCTGTGTTCTTTTTCTCCATCTTAATCTTTTATTTTTATTGGCCAGTCTGAGATATGGCTTTTTCTTTGCAACTCTGCCTAGAAGGCCAGCATCCTGGAGTCGCCTCTTCACTGTTGACGTTGAGACTGGTGTTTTGTGGGTACTATTTATTGAAGCTGCCAGTTGAGGACTTGTGAGGCATCTGTTTCTCAGACTAGACACTCCAATGTACTTGTCCTCTTGCTCAGTTGTGCACCGGGGCCTCCCACTCCTCTTTCTATTCTGGTTAGAGCCAGTTTACGCTGTTCTGTGAAGAGAGTAGTACACAGCGTTGTACGAAATCTTCAGTTTCTTGGCAATTTCTCGCATGGAATAGCCTTCATTTCTCAGAACAAGAATAGACTGACGAGTTTCAGAGGACAGTTCCTTGCTTCTGGTCATTTTGAGCCTGTAATCAAACCCACAAATGCTGATACAGAACAACAGTTTTCAGCTGGACAAAAATTGATGGACAAAAATGTTTGCTTTTCTTTCAAAAACAAGGACATTTCTAAGTGACCCCAAACTTTTGAACGGTAGTGTATGTACCCATTGATTCTTGAAGAATATTACTTTTTATAAATGCCTCATGAGCTCATTGGTATCACCTCATCAGAAACCAAAATATGTACAGTTGAAGTCAGAAGTTTACATATACTTAGGTTGGAGACATTACAACACGTTTTTCAACCACTCCACACGTCTTGTTAACAAACTATAGTTTTGGCAAGTCGGTTAGGACATCTACTGTGTGCATGACACAAGTCATTTTTCCAACAATTGTTTACAGACAGATTATTTCACTTATAGTTCACAGTATCACAATTCCAGTGGATCAGAAGTTTACAAACACTAAGTTGACTGTGCCTTCAAACAGCTTGGAAAATTCCAGAAAATGATGTCATGGCTTTAGAAGCTTCTGATAGGCTAATTGACATAATTTGAATCAATTGGAGGTGTACCTCTGGATGTATTTCAAGGCCTACCTTTAAACTCACTGCCTCTTTGCTTGACAACATGGGAAAATCCAGAGAAATCAGACAAGACCTCAGAAAAAAATTGTAGACCTCCACAAGTCTGGTTCATCCTTGGGAGCAATTTCAAAATGCCTGAAGGTACCACGTTCATCTGTACAAACAATAGTACGCAAGTATAAACACCATGGGACCACGCAGCCGTCATACCGCTCAGGAAGGAGACGTGTTCTGTCTCCTAGAGATGAACGTACTTTGGTGCGAAAAGTGTAAATCAATCCCAGAACAACAGCAAAGGACCTTGTGAAGATGCTGGAGGAAACGGGTACAAAAGTATCTATATCCACAGTAAAACGAGTCCTATATCAACATAACCTGAAAGGCCGCTCAGCAAGGAAGAAGCCACTGCTCCAAAACCGCCATAAAAAAGCCAGATTACGGTTTGCAACTGACCATCGTTATGTTTGGAGGAAAAGGGGGAGGCTTGCAAACCGAAGAACACCATCCCAACCATGAAGCACGGGGTGGCAGCAACATGTTGTGGGGGTGCTTTGCTGCAGGAGGGACTGGTGCGCTTCACAAAATAAATGGCATCATGAGCAAGGAAAATTATGTGGATATATTGAAGCAACATCTTAAGACATCAGTCAGGAAGTTAAAACTCGCAAATGGGTCTTCCAAATGGAAAATGACCCCAAGCATACTTCCAAAGCTGTGGCAAAATGGCTTAAGGACAACAAAGTCAAGGTATTGGAATGGCCATCACAAAGCCCTAACCTCAATCCCATAAAAAATGTGTGGGCAGAACTGAAAAAGCGTGTGCGAGCAAGGAGGCCTACAAACCTGACTCAGTTACACCAGCTCTGTCAGGAGGAATGGGCCAAAATTCACCAAACCTATTGTGGGAAGCTTGTGGAAGGCTCCCCGAAACGTTTGACCCATGTTAAACAATTTAAAGGCAATACACTCAATTAGTATTTGGTAGCATGTAAACTTCTGACCCACTGGGAATGTGATAAAAGAAATAAAAGCTGAAATAAATCATTCTCTCTACAATTATTCTGACATTTCACATTCTTAAAATAAAGTGGTGATCCTAACTGACCTAAAACAGGGAATTTTTACTAGCATTAAATGTCAGGAATTGTGAAAAACTGAGTTTAAATTTAGTTGGCAAGGTGTATGTAAACTTCCGACTTCAACTGTATCTACCTGTGTGTATTTTTATGTTGTTTTTTTTCTATACATTTGCCAAAATGTCTAAAAACCTGTTTTTTGCTTTGTCATCATGGGGTATTGTGATGTCATCATGGGGTATTGTGATGTCATCATGGGGTATTGTGTGTAGATTGATGAGGAAAAATAATATTTAATGAATTTTAGAATAAGGCTGTAATGTAACAAAATGTGAAAGAAGTTAAGGGATCTGAATACGTTGAATGCACTGTGTATTCTACACTGTATATATGGGGGATTGGAAATGATGCAGACAATGACATGGACGGAAGTCAAAATATGTCTGCATTATTAAACCTCTCATCTCTCTCCCCCACCTCTATCCCCCCACTTCTCTCTCCTCTCTCCCCCAACTCCCTCTCCCCCAACTCTCACCTCTCTCTCCCCCAACTCTCTCTCCCTGCCTCTCTCCCACATCTCTCACCTCTCATCTACCGCTGTCCTCCCTCTCTCCCACCTCTCATCCACCCCTGTCCCCCCTCTCATCTCTCTTCTCCACCTCTCATCCTCCTCTCTCTCTCCCCCACCTCTTCTCTCTCTCCCTCACCTCTTTTCACCTCTCTCCTCTCTCTCTCCCACCTCTATCCCACCTCTCTCAGGTGGTATAGACCCAGTGCTGCGTGGCCTCCTCCTTTCCCCAGCCAAGCTCCAGATGCCAGGCCAGATGATGGTTGAGGAGCTAACTGAGAGACTGTTCCAGGCCCAGGGTGGGATGCCACTAGACCTGGGTGCCCTCAACCTGCAGCGGGGTCGAGACCACGGCCTGCCTGGTAATATTAGTACTATATTACTATATTATATAGACCATGGCCTGCCTGGTAATATTAGTACTATATTACTATATTATATAGACCATGGCCTGCCTGGTAATATTAGTACTATATTATATAGATCATGGCCTGCCTGGTAATATTAGTACTATATTACTATATTATATAGACCATGGCCTGCCTGGTAATATTAGTACTATATTACTATATTATATAGACCATGGCCTGCCTGGTAATATTAGTACTATATTATATAGACCATGGCCTGCCTGGTAATATTAGTACTATATTATATAGATCATGGCCTGCCTGGTAATATTAGTACTATATTACTATATTATATAGACCACGGCCTGCCTGGTAATATTAGTACCATATTACTATATTATATAGACCATGGCCTGCCTGGTAATATTAGTACTATATTATATAGATCATGGCCTGCCTGGTAATATTAGTACTATATTACTATATTATATAGACCATGGCCTGCCTGGTAATATTAGTACTATATTACTATATTATATAGACCATGGCCTGCCTGGTAATATTAGTACTATATTATATAGATCATGGCCTGCCTGGTAATATTAGTACTATATTACTATATTATATAGACCATGGCCTGCCTGGTAATATTAGTACTATATTACTATATTATATAGACCATGGCCTGCCTGGTAATATTAGTACTATATTATATAGACCATGGCCTGCCTGGTAATATTAGTACTATATTATATAGATCATGGCCTGCCTGGTAATATTAGTACTATATTACTATATTATATAGACCACGGCCTGCCTGGTAATATTAGTACTATATTACTATATTATATAGACCATGGCCTGCCTGGTAATATTAGTACTATATTACTATATTATATAGACCATGGCCTGCCTGGTAATATTAGTACTATATTATATAGATCATGGCCTGCCTGGTAATATTAGTACTATATTATATAGACCATGGCCTGCCTGGTAATATTAGTACTATATGTTAGAAGATGGCCCATGGGTATCCTTTTTTCTCCTGATGTATATTACTATATTATATAGACCATGGCCTGCCTGGTAATATTAGTACTATATTATATAGACCATGGCCTGCCTGGTAATATTAGTACTATATTATATAGATCATGGCCTGCCTGGTAATATTAGTACTATATTATATAAACCATGGCCTGCCTGGTAATATTAGTACTATATTATATAGACCACGGCCTGCCTGGTAATATTAGTACTATATTATATAGATCATGGCCTGCCTGGTAATATTAGTACTATATTATATAGACCACGGCCTGCCTGGTAATATTAGTACTATATTACTATATTATATAGACCACGGCCTGCCTGGTAATATTAGTACTATATTACTATATTATATAGACCATGGCCTGCCTGGTAATATTAGTACTATAATATTATACTACAATACTATATTAGTACAGGCCTACCTGGTCCCGGCTGGTTATATTAAACAGTATACAGTACTTATAGTATACTCTCAAACTCACATGTTAGAAGATGGCCCATCTGGAAGTATCCTTGTTCTCAAACTCACATGTTAGAAGACGGCCCAACTGGAAGTATCCTTGTTCTCAAACTCACATGTTAGAAGACGGCCCATCTGGAAGTATCCTTGTTCTCAAACTCACATGTTAGAAGATGGCCATCTGGAAGTATCCTTGTTCTCAAACATACATGTTAGAAGACGACCCATCTGGAAGTATCCTTGTTCTCAAACTCACATGTTAGAAGACGGCCCATCTGGAAGTATCCTTGTTCTCAAACTCACATGTTAGAAGATGGCCCATCTAGAAGTATCCTTGTTGTTCTTTTATTATCCATTTATTTTCTTCATTCTTCTACCCCTCTTCTTCTATCTATCCCTCCATCAATCTCTCCTTCCCCTACTTCCTGCTCTGCCAGGTTACAGCTCGTGGCGTGGGTTCTGTGGCCTCTCTGTTCCCAACACCACCTCTGACCTTGCAGGTAGATAGAGAAACAGAATATTTGATCATTATATAAAAAATTAAAAAATACATTCTAGCCAATCTCATTGAGAACTTGTTTTCATATTTGTATACACAGCTGTTGTTTTCCTCGTGGTCCTCATAATTCCTAACACATACGTGTATACAATGCACCCTACTACATTTAAAACCACAAAGGATAATATAGGGGGGGGGGGGGGGGAAATGTGTTCCAACGTATTTCCATCACGTTCGTCTGACCTCTGACCTGGCAGGTATCCTGGGTAACCCTGGTCTGGCTGAGAAGTTCCTGTTGTTGTACGGGACGTCCCAGAACATCGACGTATGGGTGGGGGCCATCTCAGAGCCTCCTCTACCTGGGGGCCGGGTGGGACCCCTCCTGGCCTGTCTACTGGCCAAGCAGTTCAGAGCACTGAGAGACGGAGACAGGTGAGATGAGACGGTGGTTTGACTCTTATTGTGTAACAGTAAGGCTTCCATCGCTGTTCTACCCCAAGCTGGGCTCCAACCTGGGACCCTCTGCACACAGCAACACTCTCACAACGAGGTGTTACAAGGTTGTAACTCCGATCGGCCCTTTAAGGCTCCATTTAAAGTCATTGTTACCGCTGTCATAGAGATCACAGTCGAAGTAAATGCTGCAAATGCCGGGTCAATCGGAAATTACCTTTAAATGTGACCCGCGCTGCAACGCGGATCGTCCGCAGACCGGATTGAGTCCTGGCCTTAAGACGAGGGTTTGCAATATAAATTGTTTGAATGAATACATTGTATATTGATAATTTCCCAAAATACATGAATCTCATGACCATCTACACTTAGTGGGAAAAACATTATGAACACCTGCTCTTTCCATGACAGACTGACCAGGTGAATCCAGGTGAAAACTATGATCCCTTATTGATGTCACCTGTTAAATCCACTTCAATCAATGTAGATGAAGGGAAGAGACAGGTTAAAGGATTGTTAAACCTTGAGACAATTGAGACATGGATTGTGTATGTGTGCCATTCAGAGGGTGAATGGGCAAGACAAAATATTTAAGTGCCTTTGAACCGGGTATGGTAGTAGGTGCCAGGCGCATCGGTTTCAGTGTCAAGAACTTCAACACTGCTGGGTTTTTCACGCTCAACAGTTACCCATGTGTATCAAGAATGGTCCACCAAGCCAACTTGACACAACTGTGGGAAGCATTGGAGTCAACATGGACCAGCATCCCTGTAGAACGCTTTCCACAGCAAACTGAGGCTGTTCTGAGGGCAAAAGGGGGTGCAACTCAATATTAGGAAGGTGTTCCTAATGTTTTGTACACTCAGTGTATGTCTGAGATGCTGCCCAGCCAATGTGTCTGTTTTGAATCGGCCCTACAGTATGTCTGTCTACCCAGTAACCTCTCCCCCTCTGTCAGGTTCTGGTGGGAGAGAGAGGCTGTGTTCACCAGCACCCAGAGAGCTCAGCTTCACACCGTGTCCCTGTCACGTATCATCTGTGACAACACGCACATCACACGAGTTCCCTCCGACCCATTCAGCCGTACGGTCAGCCCAGAAGACATGCTGGCCTGCAGCCACCCCCTCATCCCTCACCTTAACCTCTCTGCCTGGAAGGAGCCTGACACAGGTACTATTCTCCTAACCCTCATCCCTCACCTTAACCTCTCTGCCTGGAAGGAGCCTGACACAGGTACTATTCTCCTAACCCTCATCCCTCACCTTAACCTCTGCCTGGAAGGAGCCTGACACAGGTACTATTCTCCTAACCCTCATCCCTCACCTTAACCTCTCTGCCTGGAAGGAGCCTGACACAGGTACTATTCTCCTAACCCTCATCCCTCACCTTAACCTCTCTGCCTGGAAGGAGCCTGACACAGGTACTATTCTCCTAACCCTCATCCCTCACCTTAACCTCTCTGCCTGGAAGGAGCCTGACACAGGTACTATTCTCCTAACCCTCATCCCTCACCTTAACCTCTGCCTGGAAGGAGCCTGACACAGGTACTATTCTCCTAACCCTCATCCCTCACCTTAACCTCTCTGCCTGGAAGGAGCCTGACACAGGTACTATTCTCCTAACCCTCATCCCTCACCTTAACCTCTCTGCCTGGAAGGAGCCTGACACAGGTACTATTCTCCTAACCCTCATCCCTCACCTTAACCTCTCTGCCTGGAAGGAGCCTGACACAGGTACTATTCTCCTAACCCTCATCCCTCACCTTAACCTCTCTGCCTGGAAGGAGCCTGACACAGGTACTATTCTCCTAACCCTCATCCCTCACCTTAACCTCTCTGCCTGGAAGGAGCCTGACACAGGTACTATTCTCCTAACCCTCATCCCTCACCTTAACCTCTCTGCCTGGAAGGAGCCTGACACAGGTACTATTCTCCTAACCCTCATCCCTCACCTTAACCTCTCTGCCTGGAAGGAGCCTGACACAGGTACTATTCTCCTAACCCTCATCCCTCACCTTAACCTCTCTGCCTGGAAGGAGCCTGACACAGGTACTATTCTCCTAACCCTCATCCCTCACCTTAACCTCTCTGCCTGGAAGGAGCCTGACACAGGTACTATTCTCCTAACCCTCATCCCTCACCTTAACCTCTCTGCCTGGAAGGAGCCTGACACAGGTACTATTCTCCTAACCCTCATCCCTCACCTTAACCTCTGCCTGGAAGGAGCCTGACACAGGTACTATTCTCCTAACCCTCATCCCTCACCTTAACCTCTCTGCCTGGAAGGAGCCTGACACAGGTACTATTCTCCTAACCCTCATCCCTCACCTTAACCTCTCTGCCTGGAAGGAGCCTGACACAGGTACTATTCTCCTAACCCTCATCCCTCACCTTAACCTCTCTGCCTGGAAGGAGCCTGACACAGGTACTATTCTCCTAACCCTCATCCCTCACCTTAACCTCTCTGCCTGGAAGGAGCCTGACACAGGTACTATTCTCCTAACCCTCATCCCTCACCTTAACCTCTCTGTCTGGAAGGAGCCTGACACAGGTACTATTCTCCTAACCCTCATCCCTCACCTTAACCTCTCTGCCTGGAAGGAGCCTGACACAGGTACTATTCTCCTAACCCTCATCCCTCACCTTAACCTCTCTGCCTGGAAGGAGCCTGACACAGGTACTATTCTCCTAACCCTCATCCCTCACCCTAACCTCTCTGATTGGATGGAACCAGACACAGGTAGAGAAAGAGGGAGGGAAAGGATAGAGATTGGACATGGGAGTCAGTAAAGGAATCTAGCAACTACATGGTATGCAAGATACATGTATTTAGTAGATCAGTGATTCTGTGCAGAGCCTTGCTCAGTCCGCTCCTCTCCAACAGGCTGTTGACTTTCATCTGACCTCCTCAGGTGTGGTTCAGTCCCCAGGTTACAGACAGGCTTCTCTCTACTGTGACCTCATCATCATTAGGTTATCACTGTACTTACTCCCCCCTCCTCCCCCTCCCTCCCTTCCTCCTCCTACCTCCTCCCCTTTCCTCCTCCTCCCTCCTCCCCCTTCCTCCCTCCTAGATCCCAGTTGTGGTCCAATCCCCAGGTTACAGTCAGGCTTCTCTCTGCTCTGTGACTCCGTCATCTACTACCAGTGTGGTCCAGGCTATCAGCTGATTGGTCCATCCTCTGTGACCTGTGACCCCAACAGCTATCAATGGAGTCCTGCTCCCCCAATCTGCCACGGTAGGGAGTGGGCTGGAGGGGTGTGTGTGTGTGTGTGTGTGTGTGTGTGTGTGTGTGTGTGTGTGTGTGTGTGTGTGTGTGTGTGTGTGTGTGTGTGTGTGTGTGTGTGTGAGAGAGAGATTTTAATTAAGGCACTACAGTCGACATGCATGTCTTTACTTTTGTATTCTGACTGATTTGCTGTAGATGTCGATGAGTGTGCCGATCAGCCAACCCCGTGCCCCCAAAACACGGACTGCTTCAACACACCTGGGTCATATATGTGCACAGGTAGAAAATTCTATACATCTATAGAATCTATTCATACTATACATCTATATAATTTATACATACTACACATATAATCTATTCATACTATACATCTATATAATTTATACATACTACACATATAATCTATTCATACTATACATCTATCTAATCTATTCATACTATACATCTATATAATCTATACATCTATATAATCTATTCATACTATACATCTATATAATCTATTCATACTATACATCTATATAATCTATTCATTCTATACATCTATTCATACTATACATCTATATAATCTATACATATATACATCTATATAATCTATACATTCTATACATAGAATCTATTCATACTATACATTTATATAATTTATACATACTACACATATAATCTATTCATACTATACATCTATCTAATCTATTCATACTATACATCTATATAATCTATACATCTATATAATCTATTCATACTATACATCTATATAATCTATTCATACTATACATCTATATAATCTATTCATACTATACATCAATATAATCTATACATTCTATACATCTATTCATACTATACATCTATCTAATCTATTCATACTATACATCTATATAATCTATACATCTATATAATCTATTCATACTATACATCTATATAATCTATTCATTCTATACATCTATATAATCTATACATTCTATACATCTATTCATACTATACATCAATATAATCTATTCATACTATACATCTATTCATTCTATACATCTATCTAATCTATTCATACTATACATCTATATAATCTATACATTCTATACATCTATTCATACTATACATCTATATAATCTATTCATACTATACATCTATATAATCTATACATCTATATAATCTATTCATACTATACATCTATATAATCTATACATTCTATACATTTATATAATCTATTCATTCTATACATCTATATAATCTATTCATACTATACATTTATATAATCTATTCATTCTATACATCTATATAATCTATACATCCTATACATCTATTCATACTATACATCTATATAATCTATACATTCTATACATCTATATAATCTATTCATTCTATACATCTATATAATCCATTCATACTACACATCTATATAATCTATTCATACTATACATCTATGTAATCTATACATTCTATACATCTATATAATCTATACAATCTATACATCTATATAATCTATACATTCTATACATCTATATAATCTATTCATACTATACATCTATATAATCCATTCATACTATACATTTATATAATCTATACATTCTATACATATAATCTATACATTCTATACATAATCTATTCGTACTATACATCTATACAATCTATACATTCTATACATCTATATAATCTATTCATACTATACATTTATATAATCTATACATTCTATACATCTATATAATCTATTCATACTATACATCTATATAATCCATTCATACTATACATTTATATAATCTATACATTCTATACATATAATCTATACATTCTATACATAATCTATTCGTACTATACATCTATACAATCTATTCATACTATACATTTATATAATCTATTCATACTATACATTTATATAATCTATCCATTCTATACATCTATATAATCCATTCATACTATACATCTATATAATCTATACATATATACATCTATATAATCTACACATCTATATAATCTATTCATACTATACATCTACATAATCTATTCATACTATACATCTATATAATCTATACATTCTATACATCTATTCATACTATACATCAATATAATCTATTCATACTATACATCTATTCATTCTATACATCTATCTAATCTATTCATACTATACATCTATATAATCTATACATTCTATACATATATTCATACTATACATCTATATAATCTATTCATACTATACATCTATATAATCTATACATCTATATAATCTATTCATACTATACATCTATATAATCTATACATTCTATACATTTATATAATCTATTCATTCTATACATCTATATAATCTATTCATACTATACATTTATATAATCTATTCATTCTATACATCTATATAATCTATACATCCTATACATCTATTCATACTATACATCTATATAATCTATACATTCTATACATCTATATAATCTATTCATTCTATACATCTATATAATCCATTCATACTACACATCTATATAATCTATTCATACTATACATCTATGTAATCTATACATTCTATACATCTATATAATCTATACAATCTATACATCTATATAATCTATACATTCTATACATCTATATAATCTATTCATACTATACATCTATATAATCCATTCATACTATACATTTATATAATCTATACATTCTATACATATAATCTATACATTCTATACATAATCTATTCGTACTATACATCTATATAATCTATACATTCTATACATCTATATAATCTATTCATACTATACATTTATATAATCTATACATTCTATACATATAATCTATTCATACTATACATTTATATAATCTATTCATACTATACATTTATATAATCTATCCATTCTATACATCTATATAATCCATTCATACTATACATCTATATAATCTATACATATATACATCTATATAATCTACACATCTATATAATCTATTCATACTATACATCTACATAATCTATTCATACTATACATCTATATAATCTATACATTCTATACATCTATTCATACTATACATCTATATAATCCATTCATACTATACATCTATATAATCTACACATCTATATAATCTATACATCTATATAATTCATACATCTATATAATCTATTCATACTATACATCTATATAATCTATACATTCTATACATCTATTCATACTATACATCTATATAATCTATACATTCTATACGTCTATATAATCGTCTATATAATCGTCTATATAATCTATATAATCTATAATCTATATAATCTATATATACTATATACTACTATATTCATACTATACATTAATATAATCTATACATTCTATATAATATATTCATACTATACATCTATATAATCTAGTCATACTATACATTAATATAATCTATACATTCTAAACATACATACATTCTAAATGTCTATACAATCTATTCATACTATACATTTATATAATCTATTCATACTATACATTTATATAATCTATACATTCTATATAATCTATTCATACTATACATCTATATAATCTAGTCATACTATACATTAATATAATCTATACATTCTAAACATATATACATTCTAAATGTCTATACAATCTATTCATACTATACATTTATATAATCTATACATTCTAAACATTTATATAATCTATACATTCTAAACATATATACATTCTAAACATCTATACATTCTAAATGTCTATACATTCTATACGTCTATATAATCAAAACATTCTATACATCTATACATTATATACGTCTATACATTCTACACATTATATACATCTGTACCATCTATACATTCTATACCTCTATACATTCAATACATCTATAATTTCTATACATATATACATTCTGCATCTATGCATCTATATACTCTATACATCTATACATTGTATACATCTTCTATGCATTCTATACACCTTATATACATTCTATGCACATTCTATACATTCTATACACATTCTATACATTCTATGCATTCTATGCACCTATGCATCTATATACTCTATACATTCTATACATCGTATACATCTATGCATCCTATACATATATACATTATATGTATCTATACACATCTATACATTGTATAATTCTTCTATACATCTATGTATTCTATACATATAGACATCTATGCATCCTATACATATATACATTCTATGTATCTATATACATCTAAACATTGTATACATATTCTATACATCTATGTATTCTATACATATAAACATTCTATATACATCTATGCATCCTATACATATATATATTCTATGTATCTATATACATCTATACATTGTATACTTCTTCTATACATCTATGCATCCTATACATATATACATTCTATACTCTATACATCTTATTTACGTTCTACACATCTTCTATAAATTATATGTCTTAGGTGTCTGGCCATCAGATGTTAGTCAATACTAATGTGTCTGGCCATCAGATGTTAGTCAATACTAATGTGTCTGGCCATCAGATGTTAGTCAATACTAATGTGTCTGGCCATCAGATGTTAGTCAATACTAATGTGTCTGGCCATCAGATGTTAGTCAATACTAATGTGTCTGGCCATCAGATGTTAGTCAATACTAATGTGTCTGGCCATCAGATGTTAGTCAATACTAATGTGTCTGGCCATCAGATGTTAGTCAATACTAATGTACCTGACCATCAGATGTTAGTCAATACTAATGTGGCTGGCCATCAGATGTTAGTCAATACTAATGTGTCTGGCCATCAGATGTTAGTCAATACTAATGTGTCTGGCCATCAGATGTTAGTCAATACTAATGTACCTGACCATCAGATGTCTGGCCATCAGATGTTAGTCAATACTAATGTGTCTGGCCATCAGATGTCTGGCCATCAGATGTTAGTCAATACTAATGTGTCTGGCCATCAGATGTTAGTCAATACTAATGTGTCTGGCCATCAGATGTTAGTCAATACTAATGTGTCTGGCCATCAGATTTTAGTCAATACTAATGTGTCTGGCCATCAGATGTGCCTGACCATCAGATGTTAGTCAATACTAATGTGTCTGGCCATCAGATGTTAGTCAATACTAATGTGTCTGGCCATCAGATGTTAGTCAATACTAATGTGTCTGGCCATCAGATGTCTGGCCATCAGATGTTAGTCAATACTAATGTGTCTGGCCATCAGATGTCTGGCCATCAGATGTTAGTCAATACTAATGTGTCTGGCCATCAGATGTCTGGCCATCAGATGTTAGTCAATACTAATGTGTCTGGCCATCAGATGTTAGTCAATACTAATGTGTCTGGCCATCAGATTTTAGTCAATACTAATGTGTCTGGCCATCAGATGTTAGTCAATACTAATGTGTCTGGCCATCAGATGTCTGGCCATCAGATGTTAGTCAATACTAATGTGTCTGGCCATCAGATGTTAGTCAATACTAATGTGTCTGGCCATCAGATGTTAGTCAATACTAATGTGTCTGGCCATCAGATGTGTCTAATGTGGCCATCAGATGTTAGTCAATACTAATGTGTCTGGCCATCAGATGTCTGGCCATCAGATGTTAGTCAATACTAATGTGTCTGGCCATCAGATGTTAGTCAATACTAATGTGTCTGGCCATCAGATGTTAGTCAATACTAATGTGTCTGGCCATCAGATGTCTGGCCATCAGATGTTAGTCAATACTAATGTGTCTGGCCATCAGATGTTAGTCAATACTAATGTCTGGCCATCAGATGTTAGTCAATACTAATGTGTCTGGCCATCAGATGTCTGGCCATCAGATGTTAGTCAATACTAATGTGTCTGGCCATCAGATGTTAGTCAATACTAATGTGTCTGGCCATCAGATGTTAGTCAATACTAATGTGTCTGGCCATCAGATGTTAGTCAATACTAATGTGTCTGGCCATCAGATGTTAGTCAATACTAATGTGTCTGGCCATCAGATGTTAGTCAATACTAATGTGTCTGGCCATCAGATGTTAGTCAATACTAATGTGTATGGCCATCAGATGTCTGGCCATCAGATGTTAGTCAATACTAATGTGTCTGGCCATCAGATGTTAGTCAATACTAATGTGTCTGGCCATCAGGTGTCTGGCCATCAGATGTTAGTCAATACTAATGTGTCTGGCCATCAGATGTCTGGCCATCAGATGTTAGTCAATACTAATGTGTCTGGCCATCAGATGTTAGTCAATACTAATGTGTCTGGCCATCAGATGTTAGTCAATACTAATGTGTCTGGCCATCAGATGTTAGTCAATACTAATGTGTATGGCCATCAGATGTCTGGCCATCAGATGTTAGTCAATACTAATGTGTCTGGCCATCAGATGTTAGTCAATACTAATGTGTCTGGCCATCAGATGTTAGTCAATACTAATGTGTCTGGCCATCAGGTGTCTGGCCATCAGATGTTAGTCAATACTAATGTGTCTGGCCATCAGATGTCTGGCCATCAGATGTTAGTCAATACTAATGTGTCTGGCCATCAGATGTCTGGCCATCAGATGTTAGTCAATACTAATGTGTCTGGCCATCAGATGTTAGTCAATACTAATGTGTCTGGCCATCAGATGTTAGTCAATACTAATGTGTCTGGCCATCAGAAATAACTTTTTTATATTTGGCAACACTTTAGTACAACAGATTGAATAGAGTCCTTAATAAACACATGAACAAGTGTTTGTTTTGTTTGTTCGTGGTGTGTTCCAGACCTGGACCTGTCCTCCCTGTCTACAGTCTCAGTAATCTCTGCAGTAATAGCTGTGGTTGGTGGTGTGGCCATCTTGTTTGTGATACTGACCTGTTGTAGAAGGTACGTCATTATTATGATGTTCAGGTGATAACGGTCATTGTAATGTATCAGGGTTGGGGGTCAATTTCATAATGTCCTTGTCAATTCAGGAAGTAAACTGAAATACGATGTCTTATTTAATTCATTTAAAAGTATAACTTAATTAAAAATGTTTTATTGAAATTAAATTAACCCCAACCCTGGTAGATGTTGCTTAACAAATGTTATGTAACATTTCATAAACAGTATTTCTGTTTTTTTTATTTTTATGTTCTCGCAGGTATTTTCCAAAGAAGCCAGAATCAATAAACGGAACCGATAAACGGAACTGATAAACAGTGGTTGCTGTAAGAGGGACAGATAACCAAGAGACACCTCTGGAAATGTAGTATTTTTTTTTGTAATACATATTGTAGTATTTTGTTTTTAAAAATGTGACATATATCCTAAAAGTAAACGCTTGAATGTGTTGATTGTCAAAACGTAACTTCAGATTATTTGTTAGATAATAACCTGAAAATAAGAAATAACTGAATTGTAAAACCCTGTTTTAGACCACAGTCACATTTTATATATATAACCTCAAAAGATCTGACTCAAAGTACACAAAGTACTTCGCTGTATTTGGTGCATATGTCCCACCATACAGTATTTGACCAGTTTTTGTTGTTGTTGTAGTTCTTTTAAGTGACACAAAAATGACGCAATACATTATTAATCATTTTAATTTCTATTGGCCACAACAACAGAAAATCTGAAACCAAAACAAACAGCAACAAGTTTAATTTACAAGCTTGTCGTTGTTATTGTGTGATAGAAATATTATACGAAACTTTCCACTACTTTAATACATATAAGTTAATTTGTCTAAATACTTTTGGTTGCCTAAAAGTTCAAATGTACAAAAAGTGCTGTAATTTCTAAACGGTTTACCTGAATTAAAGCTGGCAGTCGGCACTGAAATCCAAAGTGCTGGAGTACAGAGCCAAAACAAAACACCATGTGTCACTGTCCAAATACTTGGATATCAGTGTATTTGTCTGTTCTAGTCCACGTGTTTGAAGCTCATAAACCTGAACAAGCTAACAGCATTTAAGGGTGTTACAGATTTAAAAACAACACATATATGTTTTGTCATCACATACCCTGGAAAGGTGCAGTTAAATGTGTTGTTTTACAGCGTCAGCCATAGTAGTACGGCACCCCTGGAGCAAATTAGGGTTAAGTGTCTTGCTCAAGGACACGTCGGCAGATTCTTCACCTTGTCGGCTCAGGTATTTAAACCAGATAATATTCGGGAAGGAACACTTGTCCGGAACACTTGTGCATTTCGCTACACTCGCATTAACATCTGCTAACCATGTGTATGTGACAAATAAAATTGATTTGTTAAAAAATGTATTCTTTTCAGGAGTAGTATTCTCAGTATTCTTCTTAGTATTAGTATTCTCAGTATTCTTCTTAGTATTAGTATTCTTCTAGGTAGTAGTATTCTCAGTATTCTTCTTAGTATTAGTATTCTTCTTAGTAGTAGTATTCTCAGTATTCTTCTTAGTATTAGTATTCTTCTTAGTATTAGTATTCTCAGTATTCTTCTTAGTATTAGTATTCTCAGTATTCTTCTTAGTATTAGTATTCTTCTTAGTATTAGTATTCTCAGTATTCTTCTTAGTATTAGTATTCTTCTTAGTATTAGTATTCTCAGTATTCTTCTTAGTATTAGTATTCTCAGTATTCTTCTTAGTATTAGTATTCTTCTTAGTATTAGTATTCTCAGTATTCTTCTTAGTATTAGTATTCTTCTTAGTATTAGTATTCTCAGTATTCTTCTTAGTATTAGTATTCTTCTTAGTATTAGTATTCTCAGTATTCTTCTTAGTATTAGTATTCTTCTCAGTATTAGTATTCTCAGTATTCTTCTCAGTATTAGTATTCTCAGTATTCTTCTTAGTATTAGTATTCTCAGTATTCTTCTTAGTATTAGTATTCTCAGTATTCTTCTTAGTATTAGTATGCTCAGTATTCTTCTTAGTAGTAGTATTCCCAGTATTCTTCTCAGTATTAGTATTCTCAGTATTCTTCTCAGTATTAGTATTCTCAGTATTCTTCTCAGTATTAGTATTCTCAGTATTCTTCTTAGTATTAGTATTCTCAGTATTCTTCTTAGTATTAGTATGCTCAGTATTCTTCTCAGTATTAGTATTCTTCTTAGTATTAGTATTCTCAGTATTCTTCTTAGTATTAGTATTCTCAGTATTCTTCTCAGTATTAGTATTCTTCTTAGTATTAGTATTCTCAGTATACTTCTTAGTATTAGTATTCTTAGTCGTAGTATTCTCAGCATTCTTCTTAGTATTAGTATTCTTCTTAGTATTAGTATTCTCGGTATTCTTCTCAGTATTAGTATTCTTCTTAGTAGTAGTATTCTCAGTATTCTTCTCAGTATTAGTATTCTTCTTAGTATTAGTATTTTCAGTATTCTTCTTAGTAGTATTCTTCTTAGTAGTAGTATTCTCAGTATTCTTCTTAGTAGTAGTATTCTTCTTAGTAGTAGTATTCTCAGTATTCTTAGTAGTAGTATTCTCAGTATTCTTCTCAGTATTAGTATTCTTCTTAGTATTAGTATTCTCAGTATACTTCTTAGTATTAGTATTCTTAGTCGTAGTATTCTCAGTATTCTTCTTAGTATTAGTATTCTCAGTATACTTCTTAGTATTAGTATTCTCAGTATACTTCTTAGTATTAGTATTCTTCTTAGTCGTAGTATTCTCAGTATTCTTCTCAGTATTAGTATTCTTCTTAGTATTAGTATTCTCAGTATACTTCTTAGTATTAGTATTCTTAGTCGTAGTATTCTCAGTATTCTTCTTAGTATTAGTATTCTCAGTATACTTCTTAGTATTAGTATTCTCAGTATACTTCTTAGTATTAGTATTCTTAGTCGTAGTATTCTCAGTATTCTTCTTAGTATTAGTATTCTTCTCAGTATTAGTATTCTTCTTAGTAGTAGTATTCTCAGTATTCTTCTTAGTATTAGTATTCTTCTTAGTATTAGTATTCTCAGTATTCTTCTTAGTATTAGTATTCTCAGTATTCTTCTCAGTATCAGTATTCTTCTTAGTATTAGTATTCTCAGTATTCTTCTCAGTATTAGTATTCTTCTTAGTATTAGTATTTTCAGTATTCTTCTTAGTAGTAGTATTCTTCTTAGTAGTAGTATTCCCAGTATTCTTCTTAGTATTAGTATTCCCAGTATTCTTCTTAGTATTAGTATTTTCAGTATTCTTCTTAGTAGTAGTATTCTTCTTAGTAGTAGTATTCTCAGTATTCTTCTTAGTAGTAGTATTCTTCTTAGTAGTAGTATTCTCAGTATTCTTCTCAGTATTAGTATTCTTCTTAGTATTAGTATTCTCAGTATACTTCTTAGTATTAGTATTCTTAGTCGTAGTATTCTCAGTATTCTTCTTAGTATTAGTATTCTTCTTAGTATTAGTATTCTCAGTATACTTCTTAGTATTAGTATTCTTCTTAGTCGTAGTATTCTCAGTATTCTTCTTAGTATTAGTATTCTTCTCAGTATTAGTATTCTCAGTATTCTTCTTAGTATTAGTATTCTTCTTAGTATTAGTATTCTCAGTATTCTTCTTAGTCGTAGTATTCTCAGTATTCTTCTTAGTATTAGTATTCTTCTCAGTATTAGTATTCTCAGTATTCTTCTTAGTATTAGTATTCTTCTTAGTATTAGTATTCTCAGTATTCCTCTTAGTCGTAGTATTCTCAGTATTCTTCTTAGTATTAGTATTCTTCTTAGTATTAGTATTCTCAGTATTCTTCTTAGTAGTAGTATTCTCAGTATTCTTCTTAGTATTAGTATTCTTCTTAGTAGTAGTATTCTCAGTATTCTTCTTAGTAGTAGTATTCTCAGTATTCTTCTTAGTATTAGTATCCTCAGTATTCTTCTCAGTATTAGTATTCTTCTTAGTAGTAGTATTCTCAGTATCCTTCTTGGTATTAGTATTCTTCTTAGTAGTATCCTCAGTATTCTTCTTAGTAGTAGTATTCTCGGTATTCTTCTCAGTATTAGTATTCTTCTTAGTAGTAGTATTCTCAGTATCCTTCTTGGTATTAGTATTCTTCTTAGTAGTATTCTCAGTATTCTTCTCAGTATTAGTATTCTTCTCAGTAGTAGTATTCTTTTTAGTAGTAGTATTCTCAGTATTCTTCTTAGTAGTAGTATTCTCAGTATTCTTCTTAGTATTAGTATTTTCAGTATTCTTCTTAGTAGTAGTATTCTTCTTAGTAGTAGTATTCTCAGTATTCTTCTTAGTAGTAGTATTTTTCTTAGTAGTAGTATTCTCAGTATTCTTCTTAGTAGTAGTATTTTCAGTATTCTTCTCAGTATTAGTATTCTTCTTAGTATTAGTATTCTCAGTATACTTCTTAGTATTAGTATTCTTAGTCGTAGTATTCTCAGTATTCTTCTTAGTATTAGTATTCTTCTTAGTATTAGTATTCTCAGTATACTTCTTAGTATTAGTATTCTTCTTAGTCGTAGTATTCTCAGTATTCTTCTTAGTATTAGTATTCTTCTCAGTATTAGTATTCTCAGTATTCTTCTTAGTATTAGTATTCTTCTCAGTATTAGTATTCTCAGTATTCTTCTTAGTATTAGTATTCTTCTTAGTATTAGTATTCTCAGTATTCTTCTTAGTAGTAGTATTCTCAGTATTCTTCTTAGTAGTAGTCTTCTTAGTATTAGTATTCTTCTTAGTAGTAGTATTCTCAGTATTCTTCTTAGTAGTAGTATTCTCAGTATTCTTCTTAGTATTAGTATCCTCAGTATTCTTCTCAGTATTAGTATTCTTCTTAGTAGTAGTATTCTCAGTATCCTTCTTGGTATTAGTATTCTTCTTAGTAGTATCCTCAGTATTCTTCTAAGTAGTAGTATTCTCGGTATTCTTCTCAGTATTAGTATTCTTCTTAGTAGTAGTATTCTCAGTATCCTTCTTGGTATTAGTATTCTTCTTAGTAGTATTCTCAGTATTCTTCTCAGTATTAGTATTCTTCTCAGTAGTAGTATTCTTTTTAGTAGTAGTATTCTCAGTATTCTTCTTAGTAGTAGTATTCTCAGTATTCTTCTTAGTATTAGTATTCTCAGTATTCTTCTTAGTATTAGTATTCTTCTTAGTAGTAGTATTCGCAGTATTCTTAGTAGTAGTATTCTCAGTATTCTTCTTAGTATTAGTATTCTTAGTAGTAGTATTCTCAGTATTCTTCTTAGTATTAGTATTCTTCTTAGTATTAGTATTCTCAGTATTCTTCTTAGTAGTACTATTCTTCTCAGTATTAGTATTCTCAGTATTCTTCTCAGTATTAGTATTCTTAGTATGAGTATTCTCAGTATTCTTCTCAGTATTAGTATTCTTCTTAGTATTAGTATTCTTCTTAGTAGTAGTATTCTTCTCAGTATTAGTATTCTTCTTAGTATTAGTATTCTCAGTATTCTTAGTATTAGTATTCTCAGTATTCTTCTTAGTAGTAGTATTCTCAGTATTAGTATTCTCAGTATTCTTCTTAGTATTAGTATTCTCAGTATTCTTCTCAGTATTAGTATTCTTCTTAGTATTAGTATTCTCAGTATTCTTCTCAGTATTAGTATTCTTCTTAGTATTAGTATTCTCAGTATTCTTCTTAGTATTAGTATTCTCAGTATTCTTCTCAGTATTAGTATTCTTCTTAGTATTACTATTCTCAGTATTCTTCCTAGTAGTAGTATTCTCAGTATTCTTCTCAGTATTAGTATTCTTCTTAGTATTAGTATTCTCCGTATTCTTCTCAGTATTATTATTCTTCTTAGTATTAGTATTCTTCTTAGTAGTAGTATTCTCAGTATTCTTCTCAGTATTGGTATTCTTCTTAGTATTAGTATTCTCAGTATTCTTCTTAGTATTAGTATTCTCAGTATTCTTCTCAGTATTAGTATTCTTATTAGTATTCTCAGTATTCTTCTTAGTAGTAGTATTCTCAGTATTCTTCTCAGTATTGGTATTCTTCTTAGTATTAGTATTCTCAGTATTCTTCTTAGTATTAGTATTCTCAGTATTCTTCTCAGTATTAGTATTCTTATTAGTAGTAGTATTCTCAGTATTCTTCTTAGTAGTAGTATTCTCAGTATTCTTCTCAGTATTGGTATTCTTCTTAGTATTAGTATTCTCAGTATTCTTCTTAGTATTAGTATTCTCAGCATTCTTCTCAGTATTAGTATTCTTATTAGTATTAGTATTCTTCTTAGTAGTAGTATTCTCAGTATTCTTCTCAGTATTGGTATTCTTCTTAGTATTAGAATTCTCAGTATTCTTCTTAGTATTAGTATTCTCAGTATTCTTCTCAGTATTAGTATTCTTATTAGTATTAGTATTCTCAGTATTCTTATTAGTATTAGTATTCTCAGTATTCTTCTTAGTAGTAGTATTCTCAGTATTCTTCTCAGTATTGGTATTCTTCTTAGTATTAGTATTCTCAGTATTCTTCTTAGTAGTAGTATTCCCAGTATTATTCTCAGTATTAGTATTCTCAGTATTCTTCTCAGTATTAGTATTCTTATTAGTATTAGTATTCTCAGTATTCTTCTTAGTAGTAGTATTCCCAGTATTCTTCTCAGTATTAGTATTCTTATTAGTATTCTCAGTATTCTTCTTAGTATTAGTATTCTCAGTATTCTTCTTAGTATTAGTATTCCCAGTATTCTTCTTAGTAGTAGTATTCTGTATTCTTCTTAGTATTAGTATTCTTCTTAGTATTAGTATTCTCAGTATTCTTCTCAGTATTAGTATTCTTCTTAGTATTAGTATTCTCAGTATTCTTCTTAGTATTAGTATTCTCAGTATTCTTCTCAGTATTAGTATTCTCAGTATTAGTATTCCCAGTATTCTTCTTAGTATTAGTATTCTCAGTATTCTTCTCAGTATTAGTATTCTTCTTAGTATTAGTATTCTCAGTATTCTTCTTAGTATTAGTATTCTCAGTATTCTTCTCAGTATTAGTATTCCCAGTATTCTTCTCAGTATTAGTATTCTTCTTAGTATTCTTCTTAGTATTAGTATTCTTCTTAGTATTAGTATTCTTCTTAGTATTAGTATTCTCAGTATTCTTCTCAGTATTAGTATTCTTCTTAGTATTCTTCTTAGTATTAGTATTCTTCTTAGTATTAGTATTCTTCTTAGTATTAGTATTCTCAGTATTCTTCTCAGTATTAGTATTCTTCTTAGTATTCTTCTTAGTATTAGTATTCTTCTTAGTATTAGTATTCTTCTTAGTATTAGTATTCTCAGTATTCTTCTCAGTATTAGTATTCTTCTTAGTATTAGTATTCTTCTTAGTATTAGTATTCTTCTTAGTATTAGTATTCTCAGTATTCTTCTCAGTATTAGTATTCTTCTTAGTATTAGTATTCTTCTTAGTATTAGTATTCTTCTCAGTATTAGTATTCTTCTTAGTATTAGTATTCTCAGTATTAGTATTCTTCTCAGTATTAGTATTCTTCTCAGTATTAGTATTCTTCTTAGTATTAGTATTCTTCTCAGTATTAGTATTCTTCTTAGTAGTAGTATTCTTCTTAGTATTAGTATTCTTCTTAGTATTAGTATTCTTCTTAGTATTAGTATTCTTCTCAGTATTAGTATTCTTCTTAGTATTAGTATTCTCAGTATTCTTCTCAGTATTAGTATTCGTCTTAGTATTAGTATTCTTCTTAGTATTAGTAGTCTTCTTAGTATTAGTATTCTTCTTAGTAGTAGTATTCTCAGTATTCTTCTTATTATTAGTATTTTCAGTATTCTTCTCAGTATTAGTATTCTTCTTAGTATTACTATTCTCAGTATTCTTCTCAGTATTAGTATTCCCAGTATTCTTCTCAGTATTAGTATTCTTCTTAGTAGTAGTATTCTCAGTATTCTTCTTAGTATTAGAATTCTCAGTATTCTTCTCAGTATTAATATTCTTCTTAGTATTAGTATTCTCAGTATTCTTCTCAGTATTAGTATTGTTCTTAGTAGTAGTATTCTCAGTATTCTTCTCAGTAGTAGTATTCTCAGTATTCTTCTTCTTATTAGTATTCTTCTTAGTATTAGTATTTTCAGTATTCTTCTTAGTATTCTCAGTATTCTTCTTAGTAGTAGTATTCTCAGTATTCTTCTCAGTATTAGTATTCTCAGTATTCTTCTTAGTATTAGTATTCTTCTTAGTATTAGTATTTTCAGTATTCTTAGTATTAGTATTCTCAGTATTCTTCTCAGTATTAGTATTCTTCTTAGTATTAGTATTTTCAGTATTCTTAGTATTAGTATTCTTAGTATTCTTCTCAGTATTAGTATTCTTCTTAGTATTACTATTCTCAGTATTCTTCTCAGTATTAGTATTCTTCTCAGTATTAGTATTCTTCTCAGTATTAGTATTCTTCTTAGTATTAGTATTTTCAGTATTCTTAGTATTAGTATTCTTAGTATTCTTCTCAGTATTAGTATTCGTCTTAGTATTACTATTCTCAGTATTCTTCTCAGTATTAGTATTCTTCTCAGTATTAGTATTCTTCTTAGTATTAGTATTTTCAGTATTCTTAGTATTAGTATTCTTAGTATTCTTCTCAGTATTAGTATTCTTCTTAGTATTACTATTCTCAGTATTCGTCTCAGTATTAGTATTCTTCTCAGTATTAGTATTCTTCTTAGTATTAGTATTTTCAGTATTCTTAGTATTAGTATTCTTAGTATTCTTCTCAATATTAGTATTCTTCTTAGTATTACTATTCTCAGTATTCGTATTAGTATTCTTCTCAGTAGTAGTATTCTCAGTAGTAGTATTCTTCTCAGTAGTAGTATTCTTCTCAGTAGTAGTATTCTCAGTATTCTTCTCAGTATTAGTATTCTCAGTATTCTTCTCAGTAGTAGTATTCTCAGTATTCTTCTCAGTAGTAGTATTCTCAGTATTCTTCTTAGTATTAGTATTCTCAGTATTCCTCTCAGTATTAGTATTCTTCTCAGTATTAGTATTCTCAGTATTCTTCTCAGTAGTAGTATTCTTCTCAGTATTAATATTCTTCTCAGTAGTAGTATTCTCAGTATTCTTCTCAGTATTAGTATTCTTCTCAGTAGTAGTATTCTCAGTATTCTTCTCAGTAGTAGTATTCTCAGTATTCTTCTCAGTAGTAGTATTCTCAGTATTCTTCTCAGTATTAGTATTCTTCTCAGTATTAGTATTCTTCTCAGTAGTAGTATTCTCAGTATTCTTCTCAGTATTAGTATTCTTCTCAGTAGTAGTATTCTCAGTATTCTTCTTAGTATTAGTATTCTCAGTATTCTTCTTAGTATTAGTATTTTCAGTATTCTTCTCAGTATTAGTATTCTCAGTATTCTTCTCAGTAGTAGTATTCTTCTCAGTAGTAGCATTCTCAGTATTCTTCTTAGTATTAGTATTTTCAGTATTCTTCTCAGTATTAGTATTCTCAGTATTCTTCTTAGTATTAGTATTTTCAGTATTCTTCTCAGTATTAGTATTCTCAGTATTCTTCTCAGTATTAGTATTCTCAGTATTCTTCTTAGTATTAGTATTCTTCTCAGTAGTAGTATTCTCAGTATTCTTCTCAGTATTAGTATTCTTCTCAGTATTAGTATTCTTCTCAGTAGTAGTATTCTCAGTATTCTTCTCAGTATTAGTATTCTTCTCAGTATTAGTATTCTTCTTAGTATTAGTATTTTCAGTATTCTTCTCAGTAGTAGTATTCTCAGTATTCTTCTCAGTAGTAGTATTCTCAGTATTCTTCTCAGTATTAGTATTCTTCTCAGTATTAGTATTCTTCTCAGTAGTAGTATTCTCAGTATTCTTCTCAGTATTAGTATTCTTCTCAGTAGTAGTATTCTCAGTATTCTTCTCAGTATTAGTATTCTTCTCAGTAGTAGTATTCTTCTCAGTAGTAGTATTCTCAGTATTCTTCTCAGTATTAGTATTCTTCTCAGTATTAGTATTCTTCTCAGTAGTAGTATTCTCAGTATTCTTCTCAGTATTAGTATTCTTCTCAGTAGTAGTATTCTCATTATTCTTCTCAGTATTAGTATTCTTCTCAGTAGTAGTATTCTCAGTATTCTTCTCAGTATTAGTATTCTTCTCTATTCTTCTCAGTAGTAGTATTCTCAGTATTCTTCTCGGTATTAGTATTCTTCTCAGTAGTAGTATTCTCAGTATTCTTCTCAGTAGTAGTATTCTCAGTATTCTTCTCAGTATTAGTATTCTTCTCAGTAGTAGTATTCTCAGTATTCTTCTCAGTAGTAGTATTCCCAGTATTCTTCTCAGTATTAGTATTCTTCTCAGTATTAGTATTCTCAGTATTCTTCTTAGTATTAGTATTCTTCTCAGTAGTAGTATTCTCAGTATTCTTCTCAGTATTAGTATTCTCAGTATTCTTCTCAGTAGTAGTATTCCCAGTATTCTTCTCAGTATTAGTATTCTTCTCAGTATTAGTATTCTCAGTATTCTTCTTAGTATTAGTATTCTTCTCAGTAGTAGTATTCTCAGTATTCTTCTCAGTAGTAGTATTCTCAGTATTCTTCTCAGTATTAGTATTCTTCTCAGTATTAGTATTCTCAGTATTCTTCTTAGTATTAGTATTCTTCTCAGTAGTAGTATTCTCAGTATTCTTCTCAGTAGTAGTATTCCCAGTATTCTTCTCAGTATTAGTATTCTTCTCAGTATTAGTATTCTCAGTATTAGTATTCTTCTCAGTAGTAGTATTCTCAGTATTCTTCTCAGTAGTAGTATTCCCAGTATTCTTCTCAGTATTAGTATTCTTCTCAGTATTAGTATTCTCAGTATTAGTATTCTTCTCAGTAGTAGTATTCTCAGTATTCTTCTCAGTATTAGTATTCTTCTCAGTATTAGTATTCTCAGTATTCTTCTTAGTAGTAGTATTCTCAGTATTCTTCTTAGTAGTAGTATTCTCAGTATTCTTCTCAGTATTAGTATTCTTCTCAGTAGTAGTATTCTCAGTATTCTTCTCAGTAGTAGTATTCTTCTTAGTATTAGTATTCTCAGTATTCTTCTCAGTATTAGTATTCTTCTTAGTATTAGTATTCCCAGTATTCTTCTCAGTAGTAGTATTCTCAGTATTCTTCTTAGTAGTAGTATTCTTCTCAGTAGTAGTATTCCCAGTATTCTTCTCAGTAGTAGTATTCTCAGTATTCTTCTCAGTATTAGTATTCCCAGTATTCTTCTCAGTAGTAGTATTCTTCTTAGTATTAGTATTCTCAGTATTCTTCTCAGTATTAGTATTCTTCTTAGTATTAGTATTCCCAGTATTCTTCTCAGTAGTAGTATTCTCAGTATTCTTCTTAGTAGTAGTATTCTTCTCAGTAGTAGTATTCCCAGTATTCTTCTCAGTAGTAGTATTCCCAGTATTCTTCTCAGTAGTAGTATTCTCAGTATTCTTCTCAGTATTAGTATTCCCAGTATTCTTCTCAGTAGTAGTATTCTTCTCAGTAGTAGTATTCCCAGTATTCTTCTCAGTATTAGTATTCCCAGTATTCTTCTCAGTAGTAGTATTCTCAGTATTCTTCTCAGTATTAGTATTCCCAGTATTCTTCTCAGTAGTAGTATTCTCAGTATTCTTCTCAGTATTAGTATTCCCAGTATTCTTCTCAGTAGTAGTATTCTTCTTAGTATTAGTATTCTCAGTATTAGTATTCTTCTTAGTATTAGTATTCTTCTCAGTAGTAGTATTCTCAGTATTCTTCTCAGTATTAGTATTCCCAGTATTCTTCTCAGTAGTAGTATTCTTCTCAGTAGTAGTATTCCCAGTATTCTTCTCAGTATTAGTATTCTCAGTATTCTTCTCAGTATTAGTATTCCCAGTATTCTTCTTAGTATTAGTATTCTCAGTATTCTTCTCAGTATTAGTATTCCCAGTATTCTTCTTAGTATTAGTATTCTCAGTATTAGTATTCTTCTTAGTATTAGTATTCCCAGTATTCTTCTCAGTAGTAGTATTCTCAGTATTCTTCTCAGTATTAGTATTCCCAGTATTCTTCTCAGTAGTAGTATTCTTCTTAGTATTAGTATTCCCAGTATTCTTCTTAGTATTAGTATTCTCAGTATTCTTCTCAGTATTAGTATTCCCAGTATTCTTCTCAGTAGTAGTATTCCCAGTATTCTTCTCAGTATTAGTATTCCCAGTATTCTTCTCAGTAGTAGTATTCTCAGTATTCTTCTCAGTATTAGTATTCTTCTTAGTATTAGTATTTTCAGTATTCTTCTTAGTATTAGTATTCTTGGAACGCATGTCCCGGTTCAGTACCTATGACAGCTTTCCTGACCGGTAACTGCCACTCAGTCAGGTTGCGTTCCAGGCTGACTATAGGCAGCATTTAATGGTTTGCGTGTCAAATTGCTATATCATATGATTAGTCAGGCAACTGCAATGTAGTCAGTCTGGAATGCCTTCAGCCACATTTATGATTACCAGTGTGTTCTTGGATCTCTGTGCCATATTCCCCTCCCTTCAAACCTGTTTAACAACAACTGTGGGCGTGGGAGGGAGTCGACTGGAGGCCATCCACTTCTTGGTAACAACCTAAATCTAGTGACCTGCCTGGGCCCTGAGCTCAAATATGTCTCTTTATTGGAAGGATTCCACAGTACATGATTTGTAGGCTACTTCAGGCAGGGCTTCTGTGGGTTAAAGCCACACTAATGCTGAGGGATTAACTGGCATTTCGGTTATTTTTCATTTTATTAACAACTAATTGACAGATGTTGGTTCAATGATTTATTTTCCTGTGACCTCAATGCACACTGTGAAGAAGTTTCTCTAGAGATTAAAAACAGATCCAGGCTGAACTGTGCAATGTAGTAGGGAGTTGTAGTTTCCAGCAGGCCAATATTCTTCATAGTTTATCGCAGAAAACGTGGTAATTAACTACAATGACCATAATCCATTGCACACCTACTTGTCCATTCTGTGTATATTTTATGCCTGCCATAGAAAGAGACAAAAGAATGCATGATCATGAGGGGATATTGAGATGAGATGACTTGGAATTAAATAAGTCATCAAATGTAATATTAAATAATATACACTAACTGAAATATTTTATCAAGGTTAAGTAATAATTTGTAAGTCGCTCTGGATAAGAGCGTCTGCTAAATGACTTAAATGTAAATGTAATTGTGTTACAGCATTCAACCCACATAATGCATAGTGCATTTAATGTAGAAAATATATATATCAAAATCAGTGATTCTTTTTTAATTTTTTATAATCGAACAGACACCAAACCGACCTCAAAAAGCACTAATCGCTCAGCACTACACTTTTTAATTTGCGCAAAGTGGCCAAACAAGGCACCCTAAAAAAAATGCAGGCAATGCAAGCAAATGCATCACATGGTATTTTCACATGCAAATAGAACTCCGGCCTCGATCGCTGAAGCGGCGTTCCAGATCCCTGGAGCATTCCAGATCCCTGGAGCATCCCTGGAGCGTTCCAGATCCCTGGAGCGTTCCAGATCCCTGGAGCGTCCCTGGAGCGTTCCAGATCCCTGGAGCGTTCCAGATCCCTGGAGCGTTCCAGATCGATTGATAGAAATGTAAACATAACAGCAGTCTCCACTATCGCGGGAACTTTGCCTTTACATTTAAATCACGCTGTAACGCTGAACGTCAGCAATGCGGATTGAATAGAGCCCTTCATTTTTATGATACATCTACATTACTTTTTTAAATTTTAAAACATGATTTGAGCAGATATAATTTGCCAAGACTAATCATTGCAGATTCAAGAGACTATAACAGAGACAGCAGACTAGACCAGACAACTCACTGGTCACTATATATTTACTATCAATCTACAGCGTAACTGTGTGACTCTTGGAGAATACGATCATACTGGTTGTTATATTGCCGTAACAAGGCAAAGATTCCGAGCTCATATACATGACTCTCTCAACCAATCAGATCGAGCCTTTCGATAGACCCGCAATAACATCTGCTAAACACGTGTTTGTGGCACAAATCAACATTTTAATTGGGTTTTTTGATCAAGTGCTTAGCTGACGCCCGCAATGCTGCTGTTTTGGCGGAGATGGAACTGCGTTTAGAGCTGTCAAATCGGTGAGCAGTTGCTCATGAAGCCACACCCACCCCCAAGTTCAGAACGAGAAAGTATAGGCCATACAGACGACAATGTCCACTTTAGGTATAATGCTCGGGGAGCTGCTTGTTGATTTCACAGCTTTTAACGCAGTTGTTACACCTCCGACAGCGTCAAAATATCAGCTATGTGGATGTCGGCTTAAGGGGATTTGATTTGAACCGGGCCCTAAGGCCACGTTTATACAGGCAGCCCAATTCTGATGTTTTCCACTAATTGGTATTTTGATCACATCAGATCTTTTCATATCAGATATTTTTCTGAACTTTTAGCATGTTCTACACTGACACAAATGACTGACTGGCTGAAATAAATTGATAATAAAGAAGATTGTGGGAGTTGTTTTGTTAGACTTCAGTGCAGCTTTTGATGTCATTGATCATAACCTTTTGCTGAAAAAACTTGTGTTATGGATTTCCATCTTCTGACCTATTATGGATTGAGAGTTAAATATCTAATAGAACACAGAGGGTTTTCATTAATGGAAGCCTCTCTCATGCAAATTCAGTTGACTGTGGTGTACCGCAGGGCAGCCGGTTAAGGTCATTATTGATTTCTGTTTTTACAAATGACCCTCCACTGACCTTGAATAAAATCATTGTTTCTATGTACGTTGACAATTCAACAGTATACACGTCGGCTGCAACAGTAAACTAAATAACAGACACCGAACATAGAACTCCAGTCAGTTTTAGAATGGGTAACTAGCAATAGGCTGGTGCTGAATTATGCTTTTAGTTATTGAGATATTTTTCAGACAAATTACCCACTCAAGTTTTAACGTTGTTTAGGTATTCTATTGAGCAAGTTGAGGAGACTAAGCTGCTGGGTGTAACCCTAGATAGCAAGCTTTCATGGTCAAAACAGACTCAATGGTTGTTAAACTGGGAAGAGGTCTGGCAACAAAAGGGGGTTGCTCTATCAAAGTGTCAGTCTCTCCTGACTCAAAGTTGAGGAGAGTGACTGCATCCCTATCGGTCTTTGTGCGAGGTGTTGAAGATACCAAACTGTCTGTTCAAGCAGTAGGCACACAGTTCGGACACTTGTTGGTTCAACACAACACATGCCACCAGAGGTCTCTTCACAGTCCCCAGGTCCAGAACAGAGGCTGGGAAACGCAAAATATTAAATAGAGCCATGACTACATCGAACTCTCTGCCACCCCAGGTAACTCAAGCTAGCATTAAAAACATATATAAGAACACCTTATGGAGAACTGTGAAGAGACAGACATTTTGATACATCTTTGTATTGTAACCTGCGCTGTACTATGCATTAGACCTAGATACATGCCACCAGAGGTCTCTTCACTGTCCCCAGGTCCAGTGTGCCTACTGCATGTACTCATATGAAGGCTATGTGTGAAGTTTTAAATGAATGTATTTCAGTCCTTGACTAAAAACGATCTTTCCGTACTATGTATTGCTTCCTGTGGACCCCAGGAAGAGTAGCTGATGCTTTTGCAGCGGCTAATGAGGATCCCCTAATAAATACCAGGACCAATTAGTGGACAAAAGGCCAGAATCGAGCTGCCTGTGTAAACGCAGCCTAAGAGGAAAGCAGTTACTATTGCACGTTCAGACGTGAATAGTGTTAATTTAGTTTGATAAGGCTTTTCATGCCAGATATGGCTAAACAGTACAGTATATGGTGATGTATCCATGCAAAGCTGCACATTATCTGGTCATGTATGGCTTATATATTAATATTATGCAAAATAGTAGAGAATTTTAAATTACATGTTACAGGAGTGCAAATATAACTGTCAATTTAAAGCGATTATATTTCCCAACTAGATAGTTTTTTAAAAACTGAATACATTGGGAGTGTTAGGGAGAGAGAGAAACAACATATTGCTTAATCATCCATGGTTGTTTTATTATTCCATTACGTTAAATAACAAATGACTGTAACCCCTATTTCTATGATAGTCAATGCTAAAACTGGCACAGCATCCAGAATGAAGACGAGGATATTTGAGAAGACTGAATAGGCATTTAGTTCAGGAACTTGTATTTCTGGTACCGTGTAACTGCAAGTCGCAGCTCCTATTCATCTGGGTATGTGTAAATGTTCTTGGCAAATAAAGTGACTCTTTTATTTATTTTTTATTTAACTGAAGTACCTGAATGTAACGGGATGTGCACACACTATTTCTGAACTGGTTAGTACTAAACAGCCTAAATGCAGCTATTTGCAGAGTAAATCCCTGCCCTTCTATAACCCATTCTAACTACAGACATATGTTCAGTATAAGCCATGGCAAGGCATTTACAATGTACTGCAAGAATCTATCAAGGTTAAGGCAAAGTAAGAGGTGGTCTGGTTTGCTGCAGTGGTTCTAAGCTGAGAGGAGACCACGGTGGTTCTAAGGAGAGAGGAGACCACGGTGGTTCTAAGGAGAGAGAGACGGTGGGGGTTCTAAGGAGAGGAGACCACGGTGGTTCTAAGGAGAGAGGAGACCACGGTGGTTCTAAGGAGAGAGGAGACGGTGGTTCTAAGGAGAGGGAGACCACGGTGGTTCTAAGGAGAGAGGAGAACGGTGGTTCTAGGAGAGAACGGTGGAGAGGAGACAACGGTGGTTCTAAGGAGACCACGGTGGTTCTAAGAAGAGAGGAGACCTCGGTGGTTCTAAGGAGAGAGGAGACCACGGTGGTTCTAAGGAGAGAGGAGACCACGGTGGTTCTAAGGAGAGAGGAGACCACGGTGGTTCTAAGGAGAGAGGAGACCACGGTGGTTCTAAGGAGAGAGGAGACCACGGTGGTTCTAAGGACGGTGGAGAGGAGACCACGGTGGTTCTAAGAGAGAGGAGAACGGTGGTTCTAAGGAGAGAGGAGACAACGGTGGTTCTAAGAAGAGAGGAGACCACGGTGGTTCTAAGGAGAGAGAACGGTGGTTCTAAGAAGAGAGGAGACCACGGTGGTTCTAAGAAGAGAGGAGACCACGGTGGTTCTAAGAAGAGAGGAGACCACGGTGGTTCTAAGGAGAGAGGAGACCACGGTGGTTCTAAGGAGAGAGGAGACCACGGTGGTTCTAAGGAGAGAGGAGACCACGGTGGTTCTAAGGAGAGAGGAGACAACGGTGGTTCTAAGGAGAGAGGAGACAACGGTGGTTCTAAGAAGAGGAGACCACGGTGGTTCTAAGGAGAGAGGAGACCACGGTGGTTCTAAGGAGAGAGGAGACCACGGTGGTTCTAAGGAGAGAGGAGACCACGGTGGTTCTAAGGAGAGAGGAGACAACGGTGGTTCTAAGGAGAGAGGAGACACGGTGGTTCTAAGGAGAGAGGAGACCACGGTGGTTCTAAGGAGAGAGGAGACAACGGTGGTTCTAAGGAGAGAGGAGACAACGGTGGTTCTAAGAAGAGAGGAGACCACGGTGGTTCTAAGGAGAGAGGAGACAACGGTGGTTCTAAGGAGAGAGGATACAACGGTGGTTCTAAGGAGAGAGGAGACAACGGTGGTTCTAAGGAGAGAGGAGACCACGGTGGTTCTAAGGAGAGAGGAGACAACACCTAGGGGTAATGCCGCAGTACTGGAGGGTATATGGCACTGTGTGAATGAAAAGTGAGCAGCATAGTTCTCCTGAAGCCTCCATCCGGTTCCTGCGTCCCGCATGTCCTTCTGAGGGCTTCTCACACTACTGAGCCAAACCAGCCCAGTTCAGTTCGGGTTGTTCCGACAGTGTGAAACCGGTACAGGTGATCTGCCTCTCAAATCGTACAGTTGATTGGTGACTCCTGTCTTTTAGCCCTGGGCCGTGTTCACTGGGCACGTAGAGGAAGAAATTAGCTCATTTTCATCGTCCGTTGCACAACATTTTTAAACGTTTTGCTCCGGTGTGCCCTAATAAACACGACCTAGGTCTACGGTGACATCTCCTCCCATCTGTCCTCCTATTCCTGGTCTGTGAGGTAGAAGCCCAGCTTGGCCACAGTCATCTCCCTCCGTAGACGTGTCACCTCCCAGAACATCTGTTCCGCTGGTGGCAGGCAGAGACAAAGACAGAAAGAGACAAAAGACATGAGGGTTGAATTGGTTTCAGTCAAGATTCAGAACGCCAGACAGATTTAATGTCTGCATGAACAAATATAACTTATTGCCACTTATTGTAATTTTTCACTGTTAAAATGGGTCTATTGTTGATCTCTCTCTGTGTCTATCTTTTAGAAGGGGGGACATCTGACTTACCATCATGTCTGACCAGGCCCTGCTGAATATAGCGGATATAGGTGAAGAAGTTACACACGGCTGTGATCTAGAGGGGGCGGAATTGAGGAATGGCTCACACACAATTTCAAACAAAAGTTCTCTCACACAGGCTTAAGTGATAAAAATATTTATAAACATTAACAAGTAGTCATATTCATATGTTTGTAGATGTTGAGGAGGATAAGTGAATACATATTTTTATTTTGAAATAAATTTTTCAAAAAAACAAAAACGGTTGCTATAGGTACCCGTGCCCTGCTGGAGGGAGAGATATAGTAGTAACTCTCTTCGTCACCCAGTTTGATTTGGTGCTTACAGGACCGGGATATGCCGCTCAACGCACACTTCCTGTTATAGGAGGCAGAGAGAAAAAAAGAAAAGAAAAAAACACACCAACTAACTCACTCATTTATGGAATTCTACGCCGTTGGGTTTCACGGACACAAATTAAGCCTAAACATATACTTCAAAGCTCTTTCAAGGAGAGATTCTCTACTGAGCAAGTTCTTTCATCCAGGGCCTGGGTAACCGGTTAATGCGTGTAGAAGACATGACAACATGATAGTTGTTTAACATCAGAAAAGGAACAAAATAAAATGGCCTTAAAAAGCTGAACACTGGACAGATATGGAGTCGCTTCCTCCACACGGATGGAGTTAGATACATCTGAGAAATGTTAGGTATATTAGACTACAGACACACCGGGAGGACAGACAAGATGCCTTACAAGACCTGTGTATGTTAGACAACAGACACACAAGATGCCTTACAAAACCTGTGTATGTTAGACAACAGACACACCGGGAGGACAGACAAGATGCCTTACAAGACCAGTGTATGTTAAGACTAGACACACCGGGAGGACAGACAAGATGCCTTACAAGACCAGTGTAAGTTAAGACTAGACACACCGGGAGGACAGACAAGATGGCAGTGACCAACAACAAGACATGCATGGCTGGACAGAGTGCTGGAGGGCATTTTGATGAGAGAGGAAGGGTTTAGCATACAGGACAGTGAACAACACAGAGCACAGAACAGTTTTTTGTTTAGTGGAAAAGAAAAAGGTAACGAAATGATTCGCTCCTAAAGTTACTTACATCTCTACTGCTGCCTTCAAGCCACTGGGGAAAATAATTCAATCAACATTTGATTAGGAAGCAGTGCCACATTCTCAGTGTAGCCCATTGATTCAGCTCATTAGGACTCAAGAGGAAACCCCCCAAAACCCATAACAGATTTGAAGAGAAAAACTAAACTAATCCATACAAAGTCAGACCAATCAAGTTCGCATAATTTGTCATGGAGTCATGAATAATGATATTCATTATAGATGGCAGGTGCAATTGTGAAAAAAAATCACCAAGAGGAAGGAGAGAGAGAGAGTTTATTTGAGCATGAATAGTTATTGAATGATGACTGGAGACAGATGGGTGTGGTTCAGTTGTGATTACTGTTGTCATGACCAATATCACGATACTCTCTGACGTATCACAGCAAGGAAACAAAACATGAAGCGGACTACATTTTCTGAGGAAAACAGTCCCCGGTGTTTGAAATAAAAACAACCTTAAAACATTATAATAAAGTTGTGATAACGTTTTAATAACATTGAGGGATGACTCACTTGGGCCCGCCACACACTATGGCGTTGGCATTGACCATAGGTAAAGCTGACATGGCCACCGGCTCGATGGTTAGAGAGTTGTTCTCCACTGCACTCTGTACTGACTGAGACAACTGTACCCAGAACAAGGAGTCACATTGCATTAATACAACAACAAACTATACATGCACACAAAAGCCTTTCGCCTCCTGACACATGTACATGTATTAACATATTATGCTAATATAATGGTTATGGTATCCTATTGTGCTAATATAATAGTTATGGTATCCTATTATGCTAATATAATAGTTATGGTATCCTATTATGCTAATATAATGGTTATGGTATCCTATTATGCTAATATAATAGTTATGGTATCCTATTATGCTAATATAATAGTTATGGTATCCTATTGTGCTAATATAATAGTTATGGTATCCTATTATGCTAATAGAATAGTTATGGTATCCTATTGTGCTAATAGAATAGTTATGGTATCCTATTATGCTAATAGAATAGTCATGGTATCCTATTATATTCTGTTAAGATATCCTATTATATTATAGTTATGGTATTCCTATTATGTTGCTATTATATTATATAATAGTTATGGTATCCTATTATGCTAATATAATGGTTATGGTATCCTATTATGCTAATATAATAGTTATGGTATTCTATTATGCTAATATAATAGTTATGGTATCCTATTATGCTAATATAATGGTTATGGTATCCTAGTATGCTAATATATGGTATCCTAGTTATGGATATCCTATTATATTATCCTATTATGCTAATATAATGGTTATGGTATCCTATTATGCTAATATAATAGTTATGGTATCCTATTATGCTAATATAATAGTTATGGTATCCTATTATGCTAATATAATAGTTATGGTATCCTATTATGCTAATGTAATAGTTATGGTATCCTATTATACTATAATAGTTATGGTATCCTATTATATTATGTTAAGATATCCTATTATATTATGCTAATATAATAGTTATGGTATCCTATTATGCTAATATAATAGTTATGGTATCCTATTATGCTAATGTGATAGTTATGGTATCCTATTATGCTAATATAATAGTTATAGTTATTATGCTATTAGAATAGTTATGGTATTCTATTCTATTAGAATAGTTATGGTATTCTATTATATTATGCTATTAGAATAGTTATGGTATTCTATTCTATTAGAATAGTTATGGTATTATTTTCTATTATGCTATTAGAATAGTTATGGTATTCTATTCTATTATGCTATTAGAATAGTTATGGTATTCTATTCTATTATGCTATTAGAATAGTTATGGTATTCTATTCTATTAGAATAGTTATGGTATTCTATTCTATTAGAATAGTTATGGTATTCTATTCTATTATGCTATTAGAATAGTTACGGTATTCTATTCTATTATGCTATTAGAATAGTTATGGTATTCTATTCTATTAGAATAGTTATGTATTCTATTCTATTAGAATAGTTCTGGTATTCTATTCTATTATGCTATTAGAATAGTTATGGTATTCTATTCTATTAGAATAGTTATGGTATTCTATTCTATTATGCTATTAGAATAGTTATGGTATTCTATTCTATTAGAATAGTTATGGTATTCTATTATATTATGCTATTAGAATAGTTATGGTATTCTATTCTATTAGAATAGTTATGGTATTATTTTCTATTATGCTATTAGAATAGTTATGGTATTCTATTCTATTAGAATAGTTATGGTATTCTATTCTATTATGCTATTAGAATAGTTATGGTATTCTATTATGCTATTAGAATAGTTCTGGTATTCTATTCTACTATGCTATTAGAATAGTTATGGTATTCTATATCTATTAGAATAGTTCTGGTATTCTATTATATTATGCTATTAGAATAGTTATGGTATTCTACTATGCTATTAGAATAGTTATGGTATTATTTTCTATTATGCTATTAGAATAGTTATGGTATTCTATTCTATTAGAATAGTTATGGTATTATTTTCTATTATGCTATTAGAATAGTTATGGTATTATTTTCTATTATGCTATTAGAATAGTTATGGTTTTCTATTATGCTATTAGAATAGTTATGGTATTCTATTATGCTATTAGAATAGTTATGGTATTCTATTATGCTATTAGAATAGTTATGGTATTCTATTAGAATAGTTATGGTATTCTATTAGAATAGTTATGGTATTCTATTAGAATAGTTATGGTATTCTATTAGAATAGTTATGGTATTCTATTCTATTAGAATAGTTATGGTATTCTATTCTATTAGAATAGTTATGGTATTCTATTCTATTAGAATAGTTATGGTATTCTATTCTATTAGAATAGTTAAGGTATTCTATATCTATTAGAATAGTTCTGGTATTCTATTCTATTAGAATATTAGAATAGTTCTGGTATTCTATTCTCCTATGCTATTAGAATAGTTCTGGTATTCTATTCTACTATGCTATTAGAATAGTTCTGGTATTCTATTCTACTATGCTATTAGAATAGTTATGGTATTCTATTCTATTAGAATATTATGCTATTAGAATAGTTATGGTATTCTATTCTATTAGAATAGTTATGGTATTCTATTCTCCTATGCTATTAGAATAGTTCTGGTATTCTATTATATTAGAATAGTTCTGGTATTCTATTCTATTAGAATAGTTATGGTATTCTATTCTATTAGAATAGTTATGGTATTATTTTCTATTATGCTATTAGAATAGTTATGGTATTCTATTCTATTATGCTATTAGAATAGTTATGGTATTCTATTCTATTAGAATAGTTATGTATTCTATTCTATTAGAATAGTTCTGGTATTCTATTCTATTATGCTATTAGAATAGTTATGGTATTCTATTCTATTAGAATAGTTCTGGTATTCTATTCTATTAGAATAGTTAAGGTATTCTATTCTCCTATGCTATTAGAATAGTTAAGGTATTCTATTCTACTATGCTATTAGAATAGTTCTGGTATTCTATTCTATTAGAATAGTTAAGGTATTCTATTCTCCTATGCTATTAGAATAGTTCTGGTATTCTATGTACCTCAGACCGTGTGAAGGAGAGGCAGGGGCCGATGTCCTCCCTGTATATCCGCACCAGGAAGGCTGACGTTCTGTCCAGACTCGGTCTGTTTCTCCAGGTCAGGAACTCTGCATACAGAATGCTGTCCATCTGAGAGGAGATATAATTGCTTAGTTATTTTCCTGTATTTGATTTACTGTGGATATGGTTTGATATGTAATATCAACTAGGCAAGTCAGTTTAGAACAAATTCTTATTTACAATGACGGCCTAGGAACAGTGGGTTAACTGTCTTGTTCAGGGGCAGAACAACAGATTTTTACCTTGTCAGCTCAGGGATTCGATCTTGCAACCTTTCGGTTACTAGACCAACGCTCTAACCACTAGGCTACCCTGCCGCCCCTCCACTCTAACCACTAGGCTACCCTGCCGCCCCTCCACTCTAACCACTAGGCTACCCTGCCGCCCCTCCACTCTAACCACTAGGCTACCCTGCCGCCCTCCACTCTAACCACTAGGCTACCCTGCCGCCCCTCCACTCTAACCACTAGGCTACCCTGCCGCCCCTCCACTCTAACCACTAGGCTACCCTGCCGCCCCTCCACTCTAACCACTAGGCTACCCTGCCGCCCCTCCACTCTAACCACTAGGCTACCCTGCCGCCGCCCCTCCACTCTAACCACTAGGCTACCCTGCCGCCCCTCCACTCTAACCACTAGGCTACCCTGCCGCCCCTCCACTCTAACCACTAGGCTACCCTGCCGCCCCTCCACTCTAACCACTAGGCTACCCTGCCGCCCCACCACTCTAACCACTAGGCTACCCTGCCGCCCCTCCACTCTAACCACTAGGCTACCCTGCCGCCCCTCCACTCTAACCACTAGGCTACCCTGCCGCCCCTCCATTCTAACCACTAGGCTACCCTGCCGCCCCTCCATTCTAACCACTAGGCTATCTGCCGCCCCAATAGCTTACAGTCCTGTGAAAAAGTATTTGACTCCTTTCTGATTTTCTCTATTTTTGTATATTTTTGATACTGAATGTTATCAGATCTTCAACCAAAACCTACTATTAGATAAAGGGAACCTGAGTTTACAAAAAAAAATGGATACTTATTTAATTAACAAAGTTATGCAAAACCAAACACTCAATAACTGGTTGTGCCACCTTTGGTTGCAGTGACTCCAACCAAACACTTCCTGTAGTTGTTGGTCCGTCTCTTACATCGCTCAGGAGGAATTTTGGCCCAGTCTTGCATGCAGAACTGCTGTCTGTGAGCTGATGCTGAAGAGCAGCTGGGTCATGCAATGAAACAATGATCCGAAACACACAATCAAGTCTGCATGAAAATGGCTAAAAAAAACAACACATTTAAAAGTGTTGAATTGGCCTATTTAAAAGTTCAGACTTAATCCCAATTGAGATGTTGTGGCAGGACTTGAAATGAGCAGTTCATATGCTTGAAAACCCACAAATGTTGCTGAGTTAAAGAAGTTCTACACGGAAGAGTGGGCCATAATTCGTCCCGAGCGATGTGAGAGACTGATCAACAACTCCAGGAAGAGTTTGGTTGGATTTAATACAGCTAAAAAGGTGGCTATTTCTTTTCACACAGGGGCATTGGGTGTTGCATAACTTATCAGGTATGAAGATGTGGTCTGAATCTGAGTTCTGTCGAATAAACAACAGTTTAATATTCCAACAGGGGCAGGCAATAGACAGGTCAAGGCAGGCAGGGGTCAGTAACCTGGAAACGGGAGATAAAGGGCTGAGAGACATGGGTTTGACCCTGGACACATGAAAGGTGGGATGTATGCGAAGGGTACGGGGCATCAGAAGCAGAGGGTCTAATGATCTTGGAGATGGGAAACGGGCCGATAAACCGGGGGGAGAGTTTGCGGGATTCCACCCGAAGGGGCAGATCCCGGGTGGACAGCCATTCTTTCTGCCCGAGTAGGTGGGGCAGATCCCGGGGGATAGCCATACCTTCTGCCCGGGTAGGTGGGGCAGATCCCGGGTGGGTAGCCATTCTTTCTGCCCGGGTAGGTGGGGCAGATCCCGGGTGGATAGCCATTCTTTCTGCCCGGGTAGGTGGGGCAGATCCCGGGTGGATAGCCATACCTTCTGCCCGAGACGATACTGGGGAGCCAGGGTCTGAAGGCCTTCTGCCCTTGTGGGGCAGATACCTGAAGGTGGTCTTGGTGGGGCAGATCCCGGGCATTCTCCTCCAGATATGACGACAGCAGCGGACAAACATCCTGGCAGAAGGGTATGCCAACCTCCTCTTCCTGCTCAGGGAAGAGCGGGGACTGATACCCCAGGGAACACTCAAATGGTGATAGGCCCGTGGCAGTGGGGCTGGCGGAGACCAGGCAGCGCAGAGTGGTCTCGAGGTCCTGGTTGATTTGCTCCGACTGGAGTGGCTTGAAGGCAGAGGAAATGACTGGTAGTGGAGAACAGTTCTTTACAGTGATGTCATGGAGTCCCCGGTAGTCAATGCACGGGTGCAGGGTCTTGTCCTTCTTCTCCACGAAGAAGAATCCTGCACCAGCGGGAGAGGAAGAGGGATGGATAAATCCAGTAGCTAGGGAGTCCTTGCTGAACACCTGGTACTACGTGGGGATGGCGGAGAGATCCGGAACCACCGAGGTCCCAACAACAGGTTGCGCAGACTTCAGACAATGGGCGTGGCAGAACGGACTCCAGCCCATGATGGCACCTGTAGACCAGTTGATGAGTAGGTTGTGTGGCTGGAGCCAGGAGAATCCCAACACCATGGGGATCTGGGGGGACTTGATGAGCAGGAACTGAATGGTCTCGCTGTGATTCCCTGACACACGTAGGTAGATGGGAGTGGTGTTATAGGTAACCCGATCTATAGAGCGCCCGTCCAGCGCTCTAACATCCACGGGAATGGAGAGGGGCTGAGTGGGGATGTTCAGCTCGGAAGCCAGTGTGGTGTCCAAAAAGCTTTCATCGGACCCAGAGTCAATGAGGACCAGGAGAGATTTGGACTGGTTTCCCCACAGCATAATGACATGAAAATGGGTTTGAGTAAGGGAAGCAGAAAAGTTCCCCATATGGCCCACTAGAGTACTCGCTCCTACCAGTGAGCCTGGTTTTTACCAGGCACGAGGACACAAAATGACCAAAAGTCCCCCAATACAGACAGCTCCTTGTGCTGATCCGATGTTGCCGTTCTGCTGGCGACAGCCCAGCCCTGCTCAGTTGCAGGCTCAGGGTCAGGCGCAGGCAAAGTGGTCAGGCAGGCGGGCTCGGAGTCAGGACGGATAGGGGTCAAAACCAGGAGGACGAGAAAAGAGACTGGAAAAAGCAAGAGCTGAGACACAAAACGCTGGTAGACTTGAACAAACAAGACGAACTAGCACCAGACAAACAGAGAACACAGGTATAAATACACAAGGGATTTACACAGGGAAGACACCTGGAGGAGGGTGGAGACAATCACAGACAGGTGAAACAGATCAGGGTGTGACATAACTTTGTTAACTAAATGAAATTATCCATTAAATTTTTTTGTAAACTCAGTTTCCCTTTATCTAATAGTAGGTTTTGGTTGAATATTTGATAACATTCAGTATCAAAAATATGCAAAGGGGGGCAAATACTTTTTCACAGCACTGTAAATAGTTTCATGTTGACAGCACACGACAGCTCACTACCACTTCCACATTCTACCCCCAGGGGGCAGCAGCAACCTTGTCCAGATGCTGAGCCTGCTTGATAAGCGCATCAGGTGATGGTCGGTCAGTGTCCCAGTTGGCAGAGCCGTGAGGCTGCTGGTTCGTTTCGTGGCCACGAGCCTTTCCGTTTGTTTTCGAGTTTGGGCATGGCGTTTAGTACATATTTATGTTATGTCACCATCTCAACAAATAACAATTTGCTTGGACTGGTCGATCCAAGAGGTCAAGAGGGAGCTGACCCTGGACTTAAAAGGTAAGGTATCTGTCTCCTGGGTCCATACATTTAACATCTAGGCACATTCGCTGATTTCACACTGACAGTAGACGCACATCTTAAAATCAGTTTGAAGACTAGTTAACTGGGCCTAAGACTTAGCAGTGCAACAATATAAGTACAACAATATTAGCAGGTTAGTTATCGGTTTGGTAACAACTAGGTGCGGGAAGACGCAAGACAGATGCCTTCCCTTGGGGGAAAGGGAAACATTTGTTTAAGTACCATATTTAATGTAGTTGTTACTTGTTAGTCTATAATTATCTGTTGTGTAATTAGGTACCGATGTCATTACTTTTAACCGGTTTAAACCGGTTTAACTGTCAGTACCAGGGTTGAATGTTATGGTTAAAGTTTGACACTGGACTGAATTCAAGGACACGCTGATAATGAATCTGACACTGTGTGTGATTCTGTAGAATCTGATGATGTCACTTCCTATAAGACTCTTCGGGCTGGTGTTTTAATATAGAGGTAACTACCAAAATAAAGGAAATACCACATACAATGTTCAATTGTGTTGATCTGGTGACTGAGACACATCCTCTATGTTCCTTTGAGAGCCCTCTGTCAGTCACTGAGATCTGATGACTGAGACACATCCTCTATGTTCCTCTGAGAGCCCTCTGTCAGTCACTGAGATCTGATGACTGAGACACATCCTCTATGTTCCTCTGAGAGCCCTCTGTCAGTCACTGAGATCTGGTGACTGAGACACATCCTCTATGTTCCTTTGAGAGCCTTCTGTCAGTCACTGAGATCTGGTGACTGAGACACATCCTCTATGTTCCTTTGAGTGCCCTCTGTCAGTCACTGAGATCTGGTGACTGAGACACATCCTCTATGTTCCTTTGAGAGCCCTCTGTCAGTCACTGAGATCTGGTGACTGAGACACACCCTCTATGTTCCTCTGAGTGCCCTCTTTCAGTCACTGAGATCTGTGTGACACATCCTCTATGTTCCTCTGAGTCAGTCACTGAGATCTGGTGACTGAGACACACCCTCTATGTTCCTCTGAGAGCCCTCTGTCAGTCACTGAGATCTGGTGACTGAGACACATCCTCTATGTTCCTCTGAGAGCCCTCTGTCAGTCACTGAGATCTGGTGACTGATACATCCTCTATGTTCCTCTGAGAGCCCTCTGTCAGTCACTGAGATCTGGTGACTGATACATCCTCTATGTTCCTCTGAGAGCCCTCTGTCAGTCACTGAGATCTCTTCTTCTAGCCATAATGGGCAACTGGGCATTTTTATACATGACTAAGCATGATGGGACGTTAACATGACCCTGAGCATGATGGGACGTTAATTGCTTCATTAAACTCAGAAACCACAACTGTGTGGAAGCAATCGCTTTCAATATACATTTGATTCCCTCATTTACCCAAGGGTTTCCTGTATTTTGGTATTTACCTGTATAAAAAAGGGCCTTCTCAGAAAAGATAGACATTTTCTTTGCTTCTGCTCTGGAGATGTTCTCCCTGAATCCTTGTAATGACCGGATTGATGTTGTTGGCTTTACAGTCTACTGTTCACCTTTTCTTCACCCTGAACTCGTTACACTCAGTCCCTTACATAGTCACTTATGTCCATTTAAAAATGACCCAGATAACTCTAGAGAGAACAAAGAGACATTCCCTTAGTCACTTAGGTCCATATAAATATTATCTAGATAACATTACTCCAGAGAGAACAAAGAGACATTCCCTTAGTCACTTAGGTCCATATAAATATTATCTAGATAACATTACTCCAGAGAGGACAAAGAGACATTCCCTTAGTCACTTAGGTCCATATAAATATTATCCAGATAACATTACTCCAGAGAGAACAAAGAGACATTCCCTTAGTCACTTAGGTCCATATAAATATTATCCAGATAACATTACTCCAGAGAGGACAAAGAGACATTCCCTTAGTCACTTAGGTCCATATAAATATTATCTAGATAACATTACTCCAGAGAGGACAAAGAGACATTCCCTTAGTCACTTAGGTCCATATAAATATTATCTAGATAACATTACTCCAGAGAGGACAAAGAGTCAGTCCCTTAGTCACTTAGGTCCATATAAATATTATCTAGATAACATTACTCCATAGAGAGGACAGAGACATTCACTTAGGTCCATATAAATATTATCTAGATAACATTACTCCATAGAGAGGACAAAGAGACATTCCCTTAGTCACTTAGGTCCATATAAATATTATCTAGATAACATTACTCCATAGAGAGGACAGAGACATTCACTTAGGTCCATATAAATATTATCTAGATAACATTACTCCATAGAGAGGACAAAGAGTCAGTCCCTTAGTCACTTAGGTCCATATAAAAATTATCTAGATAACATTACTCCGTAGACATTCACTCACATGTACATTTTATTGTGTATTATTCTGTGGGTTTTTTGTTGTGTAACATTACTGTACTTTGTCTTTTTTAAGCACATGAACAAATTCATTTCCCCCTGGTAGGAAAACAAAGTTGATCTACTCTAGTCGGCCGAATAAATAAATAAAATAAAATAAAACTGACCCCATGAACCATAATTTACATCCTGATCATACATCATAATAATGACTACAGAAATGTCTCCATATACAAAGCTTCCCATGATATCGAGTATCCAGGTTAAAGCTATGATCCCTTGATTTGATGTCACTTGCTGTATCCACTTCAAATCAGTGTAGATGAAGTGGAGGAGACAGGTTCAAGAAGGGATTTTTAAGCCTTGAGACAATTGAGACATGGATTGTGTGTGTGTGCCATTCAGAGGGTGAACGGGCAAGACAAAAGATGGAGGTGCACCGGTTTGTGTCAAAAACTTCAACGCTGCTGGGTTTTTCCATACTTCACAGTTTCACCACCCACCACCCATGGTTCACCACCCAAAGGACATCCAGCCAACTTGACACAACTGTGGGAAGAAGCATTGGCGTCAATATGGGCCAGCATCTCTGTGGAATGCTTTCGACACCTTGTAGAGTCCATGCCCTGACTAATGGAGGCTGTTCACAGGGTAAAAGGGGAGGAGAGGTGCAACTCAATATTAGGACGGTGTTCATAATGTTTTGTATACTCAATATACTCAGTGTATAGGCGCCGTTATAAAGTATTTTATGATTTCAGTTGTCCCAAAGCGTTTTACGGTCACCCCATCCAAGGCGCAAAGACCAAGCAGAATCACAGTGGCAAAGAAACAACAAGAAGGAAACCTTGAGGAACCAGAGGTTTGTGGTTACCTGGCGGCTGAGAGACCGTGGCCTCTCCCCCTGCTCTGCCCAGAGGTCACAGAGACAGAGTGACCCGGAACCAGACATAGAATCAGCAAGAGGAGCGCAGGAACAGTAGGCTGAGAAAGGAGAGAGGGAGAGAGAGAGAAAGAGAGATGGAGAGAGGGAGGGAGGAAGGGAGAGAAGGTGAGATGGAGGGAGGGAAAGAAGGTGAGATGGAGGGAGGGAGGAATGGAGAGAAGGTGAGATGGAGGAATGGAGAGAAGGTGAGATGGAGGGAGGGAGAGAAGGTGAGATGGAGGGAGGGAGAGAAGGTGAGATGGAGGGAGGGAGGGAGGAAGGGAGAGAAGGTGAGATGGAGGGAGGGAGAGAAGGTGAGATGGAGGGAGGGAGGAAGAGAGAGAAGGTGAGATGGAGGGAAGGAGAGAAGGTGAGATGGAGGGAGGGAGGAATGGAGAGAAGGTGAGATGGAGAGAAGGTGAGATGGAGGGAGGAAGGGAGAGAGAAAAAGAGAGATGAGAGGGAGAGAGGGAGGGAGGGAGAAATAGAGGGAGAGAGAGAAAGAAATGAAGGATGGGAGAGAGAGCGATGGAGGGAGGGAGAGATTGAAAGAGAAAGAAGAAGATGGCAGGGTAAGATGACGATCAAGAGAAAACAGGAAGAAGGAAGAGGATCACATGATGTAAGGAAGAGGAAGATGAAAATAGAAAGGGAAGAGAGGAGAGAAATACATTGACAAGAGTTATAGTAGGAATCAGTAGTAGAGTTATAGTAGGAATCAGTAGTAGAGTTATAGTAGGAAGCAATAGCAGAGTTAGTAGGAATCAGTAGTAGAGTTATAGTAGGAAGCAGAGTTATAGTAGGAAGCAGAGTTATAGTAGGAATCAGTAGTAGAGTTATAGTAGGAAGCAGAGTTATAGTAGGAAGCAATAGCAGAGTTATAGTAGGAATCAGTAGTAGAGTTATAGTAGGAAGCAGAGTTATAGTAGGAAGCAATAGCAGAGTTATAGTAGGAATCAGTAGTAGAGTTATAGTAGGAATCAGTAGTAGAGTTATAGTAGGAATCAGAGTTATAGTAGGAAGCAGAGTTATAGTAGGAAGCAGCAGTATAGTTAAAGTAGGAAGCAGAGTTATAGTAGGAAGCAGTAGCAGAGTTATAGTAGGAAGCAGTAGCAGAGTTATAGTAGGAATCAGAGTTATAGTAGGAAGCAGTAGCAGAGTTATAGTAGGAAGCAGAGTTATAGTAGGAAGCAGTAGCAGAGTTATTGTAGGAATCAGAGTTATAGTAGGAAGCAGTAGCAGAGTTATAGTAAGAAGCAGTAGCAGAGTTATAGTAGGAATCAGAGTTATAGTAGGAAGCAGTAGCAGAGTTGTAGTAGGAAGCAGAGTTATAGTAGGAAGCAGCAGTATAGTTATAGTAGGAAGCAGAGTTATAGTAGGAAGCAATAGCAGAGTTATAGTAGGAATCAGTAGTAGAGTTATAGTAGGAATCAGAGTTATAGTAGGAAGCAGAGTTATAGTAGGAAGCAGAGTTATAGTAGGAAGCAGTAGCAGAGTTATAGTAGGAATCAGTAGTAGAGTTATAGTAGGAATCAGAGTTATAGTAGGAAGCAGTAGCAGAGTTATAGTAGGAATCAGAGTTATAGTAGGAAGCAGTAGCAGAGTTATAGTAGGAAGCAGAGTTATAGTAGGAAGCAGAGTTATAGTAGGAAGCAGAGTTATAGTAGGAAGCAGTAGCAGAGTTATAGTAGGAAGCAGTGTTATAGTAGGAAGCAGTAGCAGAGTTATAGTAGGAAGCAGAGTTATAGTAGGAAGCAGAGTTATAGTAGGAAGCAGAGTTATAGTAGGAAGCAGAGTTATAGTAGGAAGCAGAGTTATAGTAGGAAGCAGAGTTATAGTAGGAAGCAGTAGCAGAGTTATAGTAGGAAGCAGAGTTATAGTAGGAAGCAGTAGCAGAGTTATAGTAGGAAGCAGAGTTATAGTAGGAAGCAGAGTTATAGTAGGAAGCAATAGCAGAGTTATAGTAGGAATCAGTAGCAGAGTTATAGTAGGAATCAGAGTTATAGTAGGAAGCAGAGTTATAGTAGGAAGCAGAGTTATAGTAGGAAGCAGAGTTATAGTAGGAAGCAGTAGCAGAGTTATAGTAGGAAGCAGAGTTATAGTAGGAAGCAATAGCAGAGTTATAGTAGGAATCAGTAGTAGAGTTATAGTAGGAATCAGAGTTATAGTAGGAAGCAGTAGCAGAGTTATAGTAGGAATCAGTAGTAGAGTTATAGTAGGAATCAGAGTTATAGTAGGAAGCAGTAGCAGAGTTATAGTAGGAAGCAGTAGCAGAGTTTTAGTAGGAAGCAGTAGCAGAGTTATAGTAGGAAGCAGTAGCAGAGTTATAGTAGGAAGCAGAGTTATAGTAGGAAGCAGAGTTTTAGTAGGAAGCAGTAGTAGAGTTTTAGTAGGAAGCAGTAGTAGAGTTTTAGTAGGAAGCAGTAGTAGAGTTTTAGTAGGAAGCGGTAGCAGAGTTTTAGTAGGAAGCAGTAGCAGAGTTATAGTAGGAAGCATAGTTATAGTAGGAACCAGTAGTAGAGTTTTAGTAGGAAGCAGTAGCAGAGTTATAGTAGGAATCAGAGTTATAGTAGGAAGCGGTAGCAGAGTTTTAGTAGGAAGCAGAGTTATAGTAGGAAGCAGTAGCAGAGTTATAGTAGGAAGCGGTAGCAGAGTTTTAGTAGGAAGCATAGTTATAGTAGGAACCAGTAGTAGAGTTATAGTAGGAAGCATAGTTATAGTAGGAACCAGTAGTAGAGTTTTAGTAGGAAGCAGAGTTTTAGTAGGAAGCAGTAGCAGAGTTATAAGCAGTAGCAGAGTTATAGTAGGAAGCATAGTTATAGTAGGAACCAGTAGTAGAGTTTTAGTAGGAAGCAGAGTTTTAGTAGGAAGCAGTAGCAGAGTTATAGTAGGAAGCGGTAGCAGAGTTTTAGTAGGAAGCAGTAGCAGAGTTTTAGTAGGAAGCAGTAGCAGAGTTATAGTAGGAAGCAGTAGCAGAGTTATAAGCAGTAGCAGAGTTATAGTAGGAAGCAGTAGCAGAGTTATAGTAGGAAGCATAGTTATAGTAGGAACCAGTAGTAGAGTTATAGTAGGAAGCATAGTTATAGTAGGAAGCAGTAGCAGAGTTTTAGTAGGAAGTTGTAGTAGAGTTTTAGTAGGAAGCAGTAGCAGAGTTATAGTAGGAAGCAGTAGCAGAGTTATAGTAGGAAGCATGGTTATAGTAGGAAGCATAGTTATAGTAGGAAGCAGTAGCAGAGTTATAGTAGGAAGCAGAGTTATAGTAGGAAGCAGAGTTATAGTAGGAAGCAGTAGCAGAGTTATAGTAGGAAGCAGTAGCAGAGTTATAGTAGGAAGCAGAGTTATAGTAGGAAGCAGAGTTATAGTAGGAAGCAGAGTTATAGTAGGAAGCAGTAGCAGAGTTATAGTAGGAAGCAGTAGCAGAGTTATAGTAGGAAGCAGAGTTATAGTAGGAAGCAGAGTTATAGTAGGAAGCAGTAGCAGAGTTATAGTAGGAAGCAGAGTTATAGTAGGAAGCAGAGTTATAGTAGGAAGCAGAGTTATAGTAGGAAGCAGAGTTATAGTAGGAAGCAGTAGTAGAGTTGGTTCCCAAGACCATTATTTTCATCAATAGTGTCCAGTGAATTCTACTAGATGAAAAGCCGAAATGAGTATGACATCCTGGCATTTAAAGCAGACAATAATAAAAACGCACATGCTATAAAATGTCTTTTTTGCAAAAACACAAAAAGCCTACTACTTAGAACAGCATTATGGGTATTCAGACACAGCTGGTCTGTACTCTGAAGGCAGCTGGCCCTACCTCTTTGTCCTCTCTGACTGGTTGCAGGTCAGAGGGCAGGTCTGAGTGCCCACCAGGGGCCAATGGGAGGGCACCACTGGCACTCTTGTTGCGTGCGTGTCCCCCTCCATGGTGGGGGCTGGCACCCCTGGACCTAGTGCCCGGGGAGAGGAGCTGAGGGTGGGCCCGGCGGTTAGGGGAAGACGGGGTGGAGGTCAGGACCATGGTCTTCAAGGCTGACACCTCCGCCTGCAGAACATCACTCTGGGGAGATACAAGAACACAAGTTATTGACAGTAGTTATGGATTGTACCCATCCCGACACACACACACACACACACACACACACCTCTCTGACCCTGAAGGATAAAGTCTTTAGTTTAAACAGGAGACATAAACAGACCTTTCCCTGAGCCTCCTTCAGCTGTTTCTCTGCTGTTGCTTGTTTCACGTTGGCTTCACGCACCATCCTGTGAGCTTCCTTGGGAAACAGCAAAAAAAAAGGACATAGTTAACATGCAATGTTCACACCTTTCTAAGTCCAGGTGTACTTACACCATCGCCAGTTCAGCTAGCTGTAAGTTGTAGCAGGCCTCGTAGTCAGTCCTTCACTAGTTCAGCTAGCTGTAGGTTATAGCAGGCCTCGTAGTCAGTCCTTCAGTTCAGCTTGCTGTAGGTTGTAGCAGGCCTCGTAGTCAGTCCTTCACTAGTTCAGCTAGCTGTAAGTTGTAGCAGGCCTCGTAGTCAGTCCTTCACTAGTTCAGCTAGCTGTAAGTTGAAGCAGGCCTCAAAATCAGTCCTTCACTAGTTCAGCTAGCTGTAGGTTGTAGCAGGCCTCGTAGTCAGTCCTTCACCAGTTCAGCTAGCTGTAAGTTGTAGCAGGCCTCGTAGTCAGTCCTTCTCCAGTTCAGCTAGCTGTAGGTTGTAGCGGGCCTTGTAGTCAGTCCTTCACTAGTTCAGCTAGCTGTAAGTTGTAGCAGGCCTCGTAGTCAGTCCTTCACTAGTTCAGCTAGCTGTAGGTTGTAGCAGGCCTCGTAGTCAGTCCTTCACCAGTTCAGCTAGCTGTAGGTTGTAGCAGGCCTCGTAGTCAGTCCTTCACTAGTTCAGCTAGCTGTAAGTTGTAGCAGGCCTCGTAGTCAGTCCTTCACTAGTTCAGCTAGCTGTAGGTTGTAGCAGGCCTCGTAGTCAGTCCTTCACTAGTTCAGCTAGCTGTAGGTTGTACCAGGCCTCGTAGTCATTCCTTCCTACCTCAAACAGACTGGCAGTTAGCTCCTCCAGCTCCTGCTCTAGTTGATCCCGGATCTGTGACAGGCGCTCGCACTCCTTATCCTTCAGCTTCAGCTCCTGGGAGGGGATAGAGGAGTTGTAGGGTAGAACTGGGTCAGGATAGAAGAGTTGTAGGGTAGAACTGGGTCAGGATAGAAGAGGTGTAGGGTAGAACTGGGTCAGAATAGAAGAGGTGTAGAGTAGAACTGGGTCAGGATAGAAGAGTTGTAGGGTAGAACTGGGTCAGAATAGAAGAGTTGTAGGGTAGAACTGGGTCAGAATAGAAGAGGTGTAGAGGAGAACTGGGTCAGAATAGAAGAGGTGTAGAGGAGAACTGGGTCAGAATAGAAGAGGTGTAGAGGAGAACTGGGTCAGAATAGAAGAGGTGTAGAGGAGAACTGGGTCAGAATAGAAGAGGTGTAGAGGAGAACTGGGTCAGAATAGAAGAGTTGTAGGGTAGAACTGGGTCAGAATAGAAGAGGTGTAGAGGAGAACTGGGTCAGAATAGAAGAGGTGTAGAGGAGAACTGGGTCAGAATAGAAGAGGTGTAGAGGAGAACTGGGTCAGAATAGAAGAGGTGTACTGAATAACAAGATGGGCCTCAGACACCTTCTGTGCAGCATCTAGCTGCTCTCTGAGGATCTCTGATCCCTTCTCTCTGATCTCCAGGGAAGAGCTCCGGAGGCGGGACACATTGTCTTCATGCTCCCCGCCCCGGGCACCCTCCAGCTGGGCAGCACGCTCCAGTCTGCTGCCCTCTCTGCCCCTGGCCTGGGTACCCTGCTCCTGGGGCCTGGTGGGCCTGGGGTCACCCTCCAGCTGGGCAGCACGCTCCAGTCTGCTGCCCTCTCTGCCCCTGGCCTGGGTACCCTGCTCCTGGGGCCTGGTGGGCCTGGGGTCACCCTCCAGCTGGGCAGCACGCTCCAGTCTGCTGCCCTCTCTGCCCCTGGCCTGGGTACCCTGCTCCTGGGGCCTGGTGGGCCTGGGGTCACCCTCCAGCTGGGCAGCACGCTCCAGTCTGCTGCCCTCTCTGCCCCTGGCCTGGGTACCCTGCTCCTGGGGCCTGGTGGGCCTGGGGTCACCCTCCACCCTGGGGATTGGACCTGGCTCCAGGTCTACCAACCTTTAGAAAACATCAAAAGATGAGATTTAAAAACGTGTCTGTTAAGTGCAATGGCTACATGAACATGTAAGCTAACGAGCCCCTTCAGCTGCTTGCTTGAGATAGAGAAAATTAGGTAGTGAAATGGGGGGGCTCCCGAGTGGCGCAGCAGTCTAAGACACTGCATCTCATCTAGCCTAGTGGTTAGAGCGTTGGACGAGCAAGAACAAATCCCCGAGCTGACAAGGTACAAATCTGTCGTTCTGCCCCTGAACAAGGCAATTGACCCACTGTTCCTAGGCCGTCATTGAAAATAAGAATTTGTTCTTAACTGACTTGCCTAGTTAAATAAATTTTTAAAACACAATTGACCCAGCGTGGTTAGGGTTTGGCCGTCATTATAAATAAGATTTTATTTTTAACTGACTTAGATAAGTAGTTTAAAAAAAGGAATATAATAAGGACTTGGTTGTCAAATTGAATGTTGTTTGTGACATGGAATACAACGGGTGTAGACTGAATGAAGCTAAATACAGGGAGTACCAGATCAATGTGGAGCTATATACAGGGAGTACCAGATCAATGTGGAGCTATATACAGGGAGTACCAGATCAATGTGGAGCTATATACAGGGAGTACCAGATCAATGTGGAGCTATATACAGGGAGTACCAGATCATTGTGGAGCTATATACAGGGAGTACCAGATCATTGTGGAGCTATATACAGGGAGTACCAGTACCAGATCAATGTGGAGCTATATACAGGGAGTACCAGATCAATGTGGAGCTATATACAGGGAGTACCAGTACCAGATCAATGTGGAGCTATATACAGGGAGTACCAGTACCAGATCAATGTGGAGCTATATACAGGGAGTACCAGATCAATGTGGAGCTATATACAGGGAGTACCAGATCAATGTGGAGCTATATACAGGGAGTACAAGATCAATGTGGGGCTATATACAGGGAGTACCAGATCAATGTGGAGCTCTATACAGGGAGTACCAGTACCAGATCAATGTGGAGCTATATACAGGGAGTACCATATCAATGTGGGGCTATATACAGGGAGTACCAGATCATTGTGGAGCTATATACAGGGAGTACCAGATCAATGTGGAGCTATATATAGGGAGTACCAGATCATTGTGGAGCTATATACAGGGAGTACCAGATCAATGTGGAGCTATATACAGGGAGTACCAGATCAATGTGGGGCTATATACAGGGAGTACCAGATCAATGTGGAGCTCTATACAGGGAGTACCAGATCAATGTGGAGCTCTATACATGGAGAACCATATCAATGTGGAGCTATATACAGGGAGTACCAGTACCAGATCAATGTGGGGCTATATACAGGGAGTACCAAATCAATGTGGAGCTATATACAGGGAGTACAAGATCAATGTGGGGCTATATACAGGGAGTACCAGATCAATGTGGAGCTCTATACAGGGAGTACCAGTACCAGATCAATGTGGAGCTATATACAGGGAGTACCATATCAATGTGGGGCTATATACAGGGAGTACCAGATCATTGTGGAGCTATATACAGGGAGTACCAGATCAATGTGGAGCTATATATAGGGAGTACCAGATCATTGTGGAGCTATATACAGGGAGTACCAGATCAATGTGGAGCTATATACAGGGAGTACCAGATCAATGTGGGGCTATATACAGGGAGTACCAGATCAATGTGGAGCTATATACAGGGAGTACCAGATCAATGTGGAGCTCTATACATGGAGAACCATATCAATGTGGAGCTATATACAGGGAGTACCAGTACCAGATCAATGTGGGGCTATATACAGGGAGTACCAAATCAATGTGGAGCTATATACAGGTGGTACCAGATCAATGTGGAGCTATAGACAGGAAGTACCAGTACCAGATCAATGTGGGGCTATATACAGGGAGTACCAGTACCAGATCAATGTGGAGCTATATACAGGGTGTACCAGTACCAGATCAATGTGGAGCTATATACAGGGAGTACCAGTACCAGATCAATGTGGGGCTATATACAGGGTGTACCAGATCAATGTGGGGCTATATACAGGGAGTACCAGTACCAGATCAATGTGCAGAGGTAGTTATTTGAGATTCGGGAAAGTATTCAGACCCAGAGTTCCTCTGTGGCGATGGGAGAACCTTCCAGAAGGACAACCATCTCTGCAGCACTCCACCAATCAGGCCTTTTTGGTAGTGTGGCCAGACAGATGCAACTCCTCAGTAAAAGGCACGTGACAGCCCGCTTGGAGTTTGCCAAAAAGGCACCTAAAGGAACCTGTGACCGTAAGAAACAAGATTCTCTGGTCTGATGAAACCAAGATTGAAGTCTTTGGCCTGAATGCCAAGCGTCACGTCTGGATGAAACCTGGCACCATCTCTACAGTGAAGCATGGTGGTGGCAGCATCATGTTGTGGGACGTTTTTCAGTGGCAGGGACTGGGAGACTAGTCAGGATCGGGGGAAAGATGAACAGAGCAAAGTACAGCGAGATCCTTGATGAAAACCTGCTCCAGAGCGATCAGGACCTCAGACTGGGGCGAAGGTTCACCTTCCAACAGGACAACGACCCTAAAACACACAGCCAAGAAAAGGAGTGGCTTCGGGACAAGTCTCTGAATGTCCTTGACTGGCCCAGGCAGAGCACGGACTTGAACCTGATCGAACATCTCTGGAGAAACCTGAAAATAGCTGTGCAGCGACGCTCCCCATCCAACCTGACAGAGCTTGAGAGGATCTGCAGGGAAGAATGAGAGAAACCCCAAATACAGGTGTGCCAAGCTTGTAACATCACACCCAAGAAGACTCCAGGCGGTAGTCACTGCCAAAGGTGCTTCAACAAAGTGCTGAGTAAACGGTCTGAATACTTATGTAAATGTGATATTTCCTGTGTTTTTGCTTTGTCATTATTGGGTATTGCGTGTAGAATAAGGCTGTAATGGTAACAAAAATGTAGAAAAAGTCAAAGGGTCTGAATACTTTCAAAATGCACCGTAGACATGTACATGAAGGCATCAGGATAGATAATAATGAGGTATTAGAGGTAGATGTATACATGAAGGCAGGGTAAAGTGACTAGACATCAGGATAGATAATAATAAGGTATTTGAGGTAGATATGTACATGAAGGCAGAGTAAAGTGACTAGACATCAGGATAGATAATAATAAGGTATTTGAGGTAGATGTATACATGAAGGCAGGGTAAAGTGACTAGTCATCAGGATAGATAATAAGGTATTAGAGGTAGATATGTACATGAAGGTAAAGTGACATCAGGATAGATAATAATAAGGTATTTGAGGTAGACATGTACATGAAGGCATCAGGATAGATAATAATGAGGTATTAGAGGTAGATATGTACATGAAGGCAGGGTAAAGTGACTAGGCATCAGGATAGATAATAATAAGGTATTTGAGGTAGATATGTACATGAAGGCAGGGTAAAGTGACTAGGCATCAGGATAGATAATAATAAGGTATTTGAGGAAGATATGTACATGAAGGCAGGGTAAAGTGACTAGACATCAGAATAGATAATAAGGTATTTGAGGTAGATATGTACATGAAGGCAGGGTAAAGTGACTAGACATCAGGATAGATTATAATAAGGTATTAGAGGTAGATATGTACATGAAGGCAGGGTAAAGTGACTAGACATCAGGATAGATTATAATAAGGTATTTGAGGTAGATATGTACATGAAAGCAGGGTAAAGTGACTAGACATCAGGATAGATAATAATGAGGTATTAGAGGTAGATATGTACATGAAAGCAGGGTAAAGTGACTAGACATCAGGATAGATAATAATGAGGTATTAGAGGTAGATATGTACATGAAAGCAGGGTAAAGTGACTAGACATCAGGATAGATAATAATAAGGTATTTGAGGTAGATATGTACATGAAGGCAGGGTAAAGTGACTAGGCATCAGGATAGATAATAATAAGGTATTTGAGGTAGATATGTACATGAAGGCAGGGTAAAGTGACTAGACATCAGGATAGATAATAATAAGGTATTTGAGGTAGATATGTACATGAAGGCAGGGTAAAGTGACATCAGGATAGATAATAATAAGGTATTTGAGGTAGATATGTACATGAAGGCAGGGTAAAGTGACTAGGCATCAGATAGATACGGTATTTGAGGGAGATATGTACATGAAGGCAGGGTAAAGTGACTAGACATCAGGATAGATAATAATAAGGTATTTGAGGAAGATATGTACATGAAGGCAGGGTAAAGTGACTAGGCATCAGGATAGATAATAATAAGGTATTTGAGGTAGATATGTACATGAAGGCAGGGTAAAGTGACTAGGCATCAGGATAGATAATAATAAGGTATTTGAGGTAGATATGTACATGAAGGCAGGGTAAAGTGACTAGGCATCAGGATAGATAATAATAAGGTATTTGAGGTAGATATGTACATGAAGGTAAAGTGACTAGACATCAGGATAGATAATAATGAGGTATTAGAGGTAGATATGTACATGAAAGCAGGGTAAAGTGACTAGACATCAGGATAGATAATAATGAGGTATTAGAGGTAGATATGTACATGAAAGCAGGGTAAAGTGACTAGACATCAGGATAGATAATAATAAGGTATTTGAGGTAGATATGTACATGAAGGCAGGGTAAAGTGACTAGGCATCAGGATAGATAATAATAAGGTATTTGAGGTAGATGTATACATGAAGGCAGGGTAAAGTGACTAGACATCAGGATAGATAATAATAAGGTATTTGAGGTAGATATGTACATGAAGGCAGGGTAAAGTGACTAGGCATCAGGATAGATAATAATAAGGTATTTGAGGTAGATATGTACATGAAGGCAGGGTAAAGTGACTAGACATCAGGATAGATAATAATAAGGTATTTGAGGTAGATATGTACATGAAGGCAGGGTAAAGTGACATCAGGATAGATAATAATAAGGTATTTGAGGTAGATATGTACATGAAGGCAGGGTAAAGTGACTAGGCATCAGATAGATACGGTATTTGAGGGAGATATGTACATGAAGGCAGGGTAAAGTGACTAGACATCAGGATAGATAATAATAAGGTATTTGAGGTAGATATGTACATGAAGGCAGGGTAAAGTGACTAGGCATCAGGATAGATAATAATAAGGTATTTGAGGTAGATATGTACATGAAGGCAGGGTAAAGTGACTAGACATCAGGATAGATAATAATAAGCTATTTGAGGTAGATATGTACATGAAGGCAGGGTAAAGTGACTAGGCATCAGGATAGATTATAATAAGGTATTTGAGGTAGATATGTACATGAAGGCAGGGTAAAGTGACATCAGGATAGATAATAATAAGGTATTTGAGGTAGATATGTACATGAAGGCAGGGTAAAGTGACTAGGCATCAGGATAGATAATAATAAGGTATTAGAGGTAGATATGTACATGAAGGCAGGGTAAAGTGACATCAGGATAGATAATAATAAGGTATTAGAGGTAGATATGTACATGAAGGCAGGGTAAAGTGACATCAGGATAGATAATAATAAGGTATTAGAGGTAGATATGTACATGAAGGCAGGGTAAAGTGACATCAGGATAGATAATAATAAGGTATTAGAGGTAGATATGTACATGAAGGCAGGGTAAAGTGACATCAGGATAGATAATAATAAGGTATTAGAGGTAGATATGTACATGAAGGCAGGGTAAAGTGACATCAGGATGTATAATAACAATAATAACAGAAAAAAATAAAGATCATAGTAGCAGCAGCAAATGATGAATGTGAAAGTGTGTGTGCGTGCACGTGTGTTGTCTCGATATGCGTGTGCAATGGGGGGCGGGGGGGGGGTGTAGGGTATCAGTGTCGTGTGCGTTTATATAGACGTGTTGTTGTGAATAGAATCAGTGCAAGAGCAATTCAGATAGTCTGTGTCCACGATCAACAACTCGATTCAGAGAGTCTGTGTCCACGATCAACAACTCGATTCAGAGAGTCTGTGTCCACGATCAACAACTCGATTCAGAGAGTCTGTGTCCACGATCAACAACTCGATTCAGAGAGTCTGTGTCCACGATCAACAACTCGATTCAGAGAGTCTGTGTCCACGATCAACAACTCGATTCAGAGAGTCTGTGTCCACGATCAACAACTCGATTCAGAGAGTCTGTGTCCACGATCAACAACTCGATTCAGAGAGTCTGTGTCCACGATCAACAACTCGATTCAGAGAGTCTGTGTCCACGATCAACAACTCGATTCAGAGAGTCTGTGTCCACGATCAACAACTCGATTCAGAGAGTCTGTGTCCACGATCAACAACTCGATTCAGAGAGTCTGTGTCCACGATCAACAACTCGATTCAGATAGTCTGTGTCCACGATCAACAACTCGATTCAGAGAGTCTGTGTCCACGATCAACAACTCGATTCAGGCCCTGGACGATTTGTTTGTTTGGTTTTGATTTTTTGAGCGACGGTCAGGGTGCCTGGACCTAATTACAAATACTTTGTAGACTGCAAACTGACCGCAAGAAGCCCAAACAGATATACTATTTGACTAAAGTATTAGGAAGGTGTTAATGTTTTGTACATCGTGTTAATCTCAAATTTTAATGTCACGTGCACAAGTAACAGGGAAATGCTGTTCTTGCTAACTTTAACCCCTAACATGCAGTAATCGATAACAATGTAATACTAGGAAGAAGAAACAAGGTATAACAAAAACACACAAGATATACAAATAAGAAGAACACACTTAAGTAAACAGGGTCAGTTCCAGTAGCATATTTCCAAGGATATTGGATCCATAGAGCTAGATAGATATGTATAGGGGTAAGGTGACTCGGAATCAGAACATATGATATACAATATATCTCTATTATAAACTGGGTGGTTCGAGCCGTGAATTGGCTGACAGCCGTTGTATATCCTGGTCGTATCATAATGTGATTCATAACATGAATCCAACGTCTGCATATTTGTGCTGATCACGTTTGTCTAGAAGTACACAACATCGTTATCAATGATTATGCTGAAAATATAATTGACAACAATAACATTATAAAACATCACATCGTCGTTTAAGAATCGCAACAACATGCGAGGCTGAATTTGTCCTAATGCCATTATGTCAATCGGAACAGCACACATTCACCGGGTTTCCCATTCCAGCTCTCCGCCCTTACCCTCTCACCACCCGGCTAGAAGATTCCCCTCGTACCGTCGCCGTGACCTCGATGGCATCAGTTTATGTTTCCATGAACTCCATAAATTGTTACAGTAACCGTTTACTTGCTGACGATATTATTCCATTTAGAAGGATGCAATCGTTTCAAAAACAATGCTACTATTAAATAATGCTGACGAAACGCCGTGGGCTACAATGTTTCATCGAGATATCAAACTGGGAAAAGTTAGTCGAATGTTATTTTGTTCCTCAAGTTTTGAGTCGCTGTATACGACGTTGTTCGCGATGCGTTGTAAAATAGTCTATTGTCATTCCTGCTCATTCCGATTGTGAAAAGGGACGAGATGTGCAGTCAATCTGCCGCAAGTCACATGATGACAGGCATCCTCCCGTCCCAACCCGTTTCCAGTTTAAAAAGAAACATGACCAAATATTTCCCCAGGGTGTTGTTAGAACACATTATTGTCAAACAGAATATTCGCGTTCACCGTATATCTGAAATATGACTTTTATGTGGTACAAAATTAAGATTCGTTATATGGTTATATGAAGACAATCCTAAAAACTACAGGCTTGGAACCAACCTACAGCTGTGAAGGACAATAACAAATCAAACCCATAATGGTGTCTTTTACCTTCCAACCTCACACCTCTCTTCTTTAGTCTCCTCTCGGTGGGAGTGATATTTGGCTCTCCCTCTCTTCTGAGCCTGCTCTAGAACACTGGGTTTACCATAGAACGTGGTGTTGGAGTATACCTGGATACCAGATCTGACTGACACCAGAACCTCATACCCCGGATTGGTGACAGAGGCAAGGGGTGGAGAGGAGGACAGCCGGACACTGTGGAGACCCTCAAACGCATCCATGTTTTCCAGGCAGAGTCACTAATCCAACTGCAGTTTAACCGGTCACTTCAGTTACTGTGAAGGTTGTGGCTTCTGTGAAATCGTGATTAAGGGAAGAGTTCTTCCACCTTCTTCTATCTTTTACTCTATCTCTTGTGTCTGGTGTTGTAGGAGGACCCCTCACTTGAGTAGTCTGAAACACACTTTCCTTGGTTCCACAATTTGTTTACCTGATGCCTACCTGGGAAAACATAAAAAAGATATGTAACATTAATAGAATAAATGATAATAGATTAGAATATAATTATTATAATTGAATTGAATAGAAAATACTTTGGTGGACATTCAAATTACAGAATCAATGAGGTCCTAGGCCTAATTTTAATCAACTGACCAGTTCACTCCACTCCTGCCGGGGACTTCAACTCGCCCCTCTCCTGGCCAAATGAAACTCCACTCCCACCGGGGACTTCAACTCGCCTCTCTCCTGGCCAAATGAAACTCCACTCCCACAGGAGACTTCAACTCGCCCCTCTCCTGGCCAAATGAAACTGTGTTATTTTCTTTCATATAAATATAAATATTCCCGCTAAACAATGGGCATACTTATCAAATTGCGCTTTTATGTCATGTAAGCCTATTCGTTTAGGATGGGTTATTTATCCAGACAAGTTTACAGATTGACTGGCTATACAGAGTATATGGACTGCTCGGCAAACTTTTGACAATGGAATGCAGAAGGTAGAAGAAGCAACTCACCATGTATTGTCCAAACTTGGTAATCAATTAATGGCAAAATACTGTACAAAATACTGTACAAAATGTTCTTAATCTTAGTAACATGTTATGTCATTCGACCGAAAGTTGCAGTGGACAGAAAAAAAACAGCACAGTTCGAAGTTCACCCTCCTGTACAGTTTGTGTCATTGTTCTCTTCATCCACAGTGAACCGGTTAATATTACAAACGCCTCACGCCTCCTGCTGACCTGCAATGCGCATTGCTACCCCCAGGTGGCGATGGAGCGGTTTGAATCACAATTACACTACACGACCAAAAGTATGTGGACACCTGCTCGTCAACATCTCATTCCAAAATCATGGGCATTAAATATGGAGTTGGTCTCCCTCCTTTGCTGCTATAACAGCCTCCACTATTCTGGGAAGGCTTTCCACTAGATGTGGGAACATTGCTGCTATAACAGCCTCCACTCTTCTAGGAAGGCTTTCCACTAGATGTGGGAACATTGCTGCTATAACAGCCTCCACTATTCTGGGAAGGCTTTCCACTAGATGTGGGAACATTGCTGTGGGGACTTGCTTCCATTCAGCCACAAGAGCGTTAGTGAAATCGGGCAATGAAATCGGGCGATTAGGCACGCAGTCGCCATTCCAGTTCATCCCAAAGGCGTTCGATGGGGTTGAGGTCAGGACTCTGTGCAGGCCAGTCAAGTTCTTCCACACCGATCTTGACAAACCATTTCTGTATGGATCCCACTTTGTGCACGGAGGGGGGGGGGCATTGTCATGCTGAAACAGGAAAGGGTCTTCCCCAAACTGCTGCCTGTTGCCACAAAGTTGGAAGCACAGAATTGTCTAGAGTGTCATTTTATGCTGTAACATTAAGATTTCCCTTCACTGGAACTAAGGGCACTAGCCCAAACCATGACAAACAGCCCCAGACCATTATTCCTCCTCCAACAAACTTTACAGTTGGCACTATGCATTGGGGCAGGTAGCGTTCTTCTGACATCCGCCAAACCTAGATCACTCCAGCCGAGCTTTACACCACTGCAGCCGACGCTTGGCATTGTGCATGGTGATCTAAGGCTTGTGTGCGGCTGCTCGGTCATGGAAACCCATTTCATGAAGCTCCCGGCGAGCAGTTCTTGTGCTGACGTTGATTCCAGAGACAGTTTGGAACTAGGTACTGAGTGTTGCAACCGAGGACAGATGATTTGTACACGCTACCCGCTTCAACACTCGGCGGTCCCATTCTGTGAGCTTGTGTGGCCTGCCATTTCGCTGAAATAGCCAAATCCACTCATTTGAAGGTGTCCACATACTGCTGTATAGAAAGTGTATAAATTCATTAGTTTCAACTATTTAAGTTATCGATGGTTAGCATGGGGCTCCCGAGTGGCACAGTGGTCTAAGGCACTGCATCTCAGTCTTAACTGGCTTGCCTAGTAAAATAAATACATGTAGCTATACTTGTTGAAGAACTCAGCCCACCATTCTGATAGCTCCTCTGGTCACAAGGATAGAATAGACCCTTTTCCTTTCAGAATAGATTGAAGGACACACACGTTTTATTTATTTATTTATTCATTTTATTTCGCCTTTATTTAACCAGGTAGGCAAGTTGAGAACAAGTTCTCATTTACAATTGCGCCCTGGCCAAGATAAAGCAAAGCAGTTCGACACATACAACGACACAGAGTTACACATGGAGTAAAACAAACATACAGTCAATAATACCGTATAAACAAGTCTATATACGATGTGAGCAAATGAGGTGAGATAAGGGAGGTAAAGGCAAAAAAAGGCCATGGTGGCAAAGTAAATACAATATAGCAAGTAAAACACTGGAATGGTAGATTTGCAATGGAAGAATGTGCAAAGTAGAAATAAAATTAATGGGGTGTAAAGGAGCAAAATAAATAAATTAAATACAGTAGGGAAAGAGGTAGTTGTTTGGGCTAAATTATAGGTGGGCTATGTACAGGTGCAGTAATCTGTGAGCTGCTGTGACAGTTGGTGCTTAAAGCTAGTGAGGGAGATAAGTGTTTCCAGTTTCAGAGATTTTTGTAGTTCGTTCCAGTCATTGGCAGCAGAGAACTGGAAGGAGAGGCGGCCAAAGAAATAATTGGTTTTGGGGGTGACGAGAGAGATATACCTGCTGGAGCGTGTGCTACAGGTGGGAGATGCTATGGTGACCAGCGAGCTGAGATAAGGGGGGACTTTACCTAGCAGGGTCTTGTAGATGACATGGAGCCAGTGGGTTTGGCGACGAGTATGAAGCGAGGGCCAGCCAACGAGAGTGTACAGGTCGCAATGGTGGGTAGTATATGGGGCTTTGGTGACAAAACGGATTGCACTGTGATTGACTGCATCCAATTTGTTGAGTAGGGTATTGGAGGCTATTTTGTAAATGACATTGCCAAAGTCGAGGATTGGTAGGATGGTCAGTTTTACAAGGGTATGTTTGGCAGCATGAGTGAAGGATGCTTTGTTGCAAAATAGGAAGCCAATTCTAGATTTAACTTTGGATTGGAGATGTTTGATATGGGTCTGGAAGGAGAGTTTACAGTCTAACCAGACACCTAAGTATTTGTAGTTGTCCACGTATTCTAAGTCAGAGCCGTCCAGAGTAGTGATGTTGGACAGGCGGGTAGGAGCGGGTAGTGATCGGTTGAAGAGCATGCATTTAGTTTTACTTGTATTAAAGAGCAATTGGAGGCCACGGAAGGAGAGTTGTATGGCATTGAAGTTTGTCTGGAGGGTTGTTAACACAGTGTCCAAAGAAGGGCCAGAAGTAGACAGAATGGTGTCGTCTCGTGGCAAATGATAGAACAAAATAAGTGTTTGTGTTTGTATGACGGCCAAGACTCAAACCCATATCAGTCGTAGAGTCCGTTAGCCCGCTAAGCCAAAGCCCAACACAACTCTCCGGGTCCCAAATAAGGTTAGAGTTACTAATCACCATGGCAACTCTCTTACAAGAGAAAGTGGGGAGATATTCATTTAATATGTGATCTTACAAAATAATTGGGTTACGGGTTTTTGCTTGGTTGCGATATGTTGCAGCGTGGTCTGGCAACCACGGAATCATTTTTTTTTCAATAGAAATGTAGTTGTTACTTTAAACATGTACTGTTATAATGTGTGTTATGTTGTACACCGATTTGAGATTAGCTTGGGACCAGGCTTTACAATGAAGCTTTGTTGCAGAAACAGCTTAACACATCAAGTGACCAGATGTCTACGAGTACTCTCCTTTCCTCTCCTTTCGGAGGTCTACGAGTCACTAATTCTCCTTTCGGAGGTCTACGAGTCCCTCATTCTCCTTTCGGAGATCTGCGAGTCCCTCATTCTCCTTTCGGAGGTCTACGAGTCCCTCATTCTCCTTTCGGAGGTCTACGAGTCCCTCATTCTCCTTTCGGAGGTCTACGAGTCCCTCATTCTCCTTTCGGAGGTCTACGAGTCCCTCATTCTCCTTTCGGAGGTCTACGAGTCCCTCATTCTCCTTTCGGAGATCTACGAGTCACTCATTCTCCTTTCGGAGATCTACGAGTCCCTCACAACGTCAGGTCATATTTCATCACTCACCAAGCCCACTGACGTTACTGCTGCAGGTGGAGCTGCCCAGCCGAGCCTTCTTCTTCTGGAAGGATCTCCTGGAGGCCCTACGGACAGACTCCTGGGTCATGCTGTTTCTCAGCCCGGGAGAGCCGCACAGTCAGGGAGTGTCTCACGGAGCTCAGTCTGGGGCCGAAGTGCGTGGCAGCAGCAATGACTATCTTAACGGCGGCGCGGCCTGGAGAGCGCTCTGCGTTGCGGTTCATCTGGAGCTCTGCAGACTGTCGCTCGGCGGCTGAGATCTTAACTACGGCTTTAGTTATGTGGCTTTGGGTCGGAGGGGGGCGACGGGATGTGAAACATGGGGGCTGGAAGGAGTGGACACGGAGGAGCGACGCAGGATGCTGCGCTTGCCCTTGGAGAAGCTGCAGAAGGGTAAAGGAAAATGAGAGAGAGAGAGACACACTGTTTATTGTAACGCGTTGTCAGCACCATTACACACCAGGTTAATTTCCTGGTACATGCAAGTGTGTTGACGAATAACGGTGATTCTGATAACTCTGTACTAAAAAAATATTTTATTTTACCAGGTAAGTTGACTGAGAACACGTTCTCATTTACAGCAACGACCTGGGGAATAGTTACAGGGGAGAGGGGGTGAATGAGCCAATTGTAAGATGAGGATGATTAGGTGACCGTGATGGTATGAGGACCAGACTGGGAATTTAGCCAGGACACCAGGGTTAACACCCCTACTCTTATGATAAGTGTCATGGGATCTTTAGTGACCACAGAGAGTCAGGACACCCACTTAACATCCTATCTGAAAGACAGCACCCTACACAGGGCAATGTCCCCAATCACTGCCCTGGGGTATTGGGATGTTCTTTTACACCAGAGGAAAAAGTGCCTCCTACTGG
>NW_027008803.1:0-50000 GCF_036934945.1 Oncorhynchus masou masou
AGAAAGTCCAGGCCCAGGTCTGTATCATACATAAATAAAGCCCAGGTCTGTATCTTCAGCTAGCAGCCCTAGAGGAGTGTGACCTCTAGATGTACTGTAGGCGTAGTGTTGCAGTCTCGTCTTCCCAGTATATCGTCTTCTGAAATAATTTCCCTTTATTCAGCGTTTTAAATTTGACCCTCAACTATTTGATCAAATTAAATATGTCTGTCTAGTGCTATGGTATAGTATTTGTGGTATATTTGTAAATTGTGTTTGTACTAGTGTGTTATTCTCATAGTCCAAGGTTAGGATACGTGTTCTTTAATGGAATGGATGTAGAATGTGTCATTTAAACATCTCTTCATCCCAGGTCTATGTTCTGAGTAAGGAGGAGGGAGGCAGACACAAGCCCTTTGTCAGTAACTTCATGCCTGTCATGTTCTCCCTCACCTGGGACATGGCTTGCAGGGTCTACCTGGCAGGAGACAAGGTATGTGTCCATCTGTCAATCTTTTTCCCCAGTGTGATTTGTGTATTCTGAAATAGTGTGTACCATAGTTCCAGGGCTGTGCTTTACCTTCTCCTCCTCTCTAACAGGACATGGTGATGCCAGGTGAAGACACATCTCTGACCCTCACGCTGCGCCAGCCTATGATTCTGGAGAAAGGTCAACGGTTCACTCTCAGAGATGGCAACAAAACTATTGGCACCGGCCTGGTTACTGACATACTGACCACCACAGAGGAAGACCAACACAACTGGGGCTGAGGAGAGAGAAGAAAATATGGGAGGGAAGGGAGGGGGACTAATGGTGGGGGAGGAAGGGGGACTAATGGTGGGGGAGGAAGCATCTAGCTGTCCAATATATTGGTCTTTAGACACACACTGCAGTAAGGAGCTGCTCCGACTGCATGTCTCTCTGCTTTACTGACCAACCAGAAGACCCACAATGAGATGTTCATAGTTGTCTTTCTGTGAAAAGGCCAGACTGTCATTGTCCGCTTGTGTAATAAAATGTATTTAATAGTAAAACATCTACTTCATTGTTTGGTGACTTTGTATAATAAAGGTTTTCTAGATGCAGGTTTGGGCAGCAATAAGTCACCTGAACTAGCTGCTTCATATGCCATTTAGAAACTATTACAATATGGTATAGTAGTGAAATGTTTTTGTTCCATGTCAAATTAATCTTAGTTGGATCAACAAAACACCTTAAATGCCTTGGCACACATACTGTACACAATCCATGTCTGAAGGCTTAAAAATCCTTCTCCTCCCCTTCATCGACACTGAAGTGGATTTAACATGTGACATCAATAAGCGATCATAGCTTTCACCACACAGGTAGACCTATGTATTACTGTAGGAACATTCATAGCTGTAATTCAATCACAGACGGACACAATGTCTCACGGCAATATGAATAACAGCTTTACTTGGTATAAAGAACATGAAATACAGTTGAACGTAGATTAACACATAGAATGTAAGAAATGCTACATTTTCAAAAAGCCACAGTGCTCCAATAAAAACACAGCCGTGTACAACACAAGACAATCCTGAGACATATAATACACTGAAATACAGTCTGGTAAGATGTACAGTCACTAGGAAGACTATAAGGTTGTTGAGATGAAGAAGCTGACTATGGTAACACTGAACTACAGTCAATATGTATATAACGTGTCATTATAAAAGGAGGGCTTTTTACTAAGCTAACAGAACACCGGTACAATATTCAAACAAGAAAACTAAAAAGTGGGTCTGAACCTCTCATCCCGTTTCTTCAGCCATACCCATCCAACCACCCACCCCTCCCCCTATTTAACAGTCTGATGGCCTGGAGATAAAAGCTGTCCTGTCTCTCTGTCCCGGCTTTGATGCACCTGTACTGTCTCTGCCTTCTACATGGTAGCGAGGTGAACAGGTCGTGACTCGGGTGGCTGAGATCCCTGATGATCTTCTTGGCCTTCCTGTGACACCGGGTGCTGTAGATGTCCAGGAGGGCAGGCAGTGGGCCTCCGGTGACGTGTTTGTTGAGGTTATTTTCCTCGCACCACTTTGCCAGGGTTCTCTGATTCAAGGAGCTATCATTGTCGATTTCAAAGCATTGAATATTTACATACACGCACTTTGAAATTAATTTTGTAACTGTCCCAGAAGCATTTAACTGCAGCGCACTCCCACAACCAAGGATTTTGAGTTGAGGCCATTCCTTCACTGCATCTGTGAGCTGTCAATCATTAAACCTGGGAAGGAAAGAAGGGAAGTGGATCTAAGTCCTCATACAGCAGCTTAGACATATAGGGGTCGTATTCACTAGACACTAAAGAGAAGAACACTGAACAAAACGGGCAGGAACTACCTGAACTTGTCCAATAAGAAACTAGCATGTGTTGAAAAATGTTTCGCTACAGTTTGCACAAATTAATTTGATCCGGGTGTCTGGATGTCTACAATGGCTAATTGTTCACTATATTACTGTGTTCATAAAACTGTGATCTTAAAAAAACTCACCGCAGTGTCTCCAGTGTATAGAGGGGATCCTCTTGTACAGAAGAGAGCAGCTTTACTCCAGAGTCTCCTGGAGTATTTCCACTCAGGTCCAGCTCCTTCAGGTGGGAGGGGTTTGACCTCAGAGCTGAAGCCAGAGAAGCACAGCCTTCCTCTGTGATGCTGCAGCCTGCCAGCCTGTGGAAAGTGAGGGGAAAAGTTACACAGTATAAAATATTACAGAAAATGTCAGCTTAGCATCTAAAGATGATACAATTAATGATAAAAAAACTGACAAATTGTCATTGATTATGACATCAGAGACCAAGTCCTAATTATGACATCAGAGACCAAGTCCCAATTATGGCATCAGAGACCAAGGTTGGAATTTAATCCAAGTTTTGAGCAGAGACTGGACAGCCGACAATGCTGACAACATTATCCCAATGTTTGTGGAAATCGCATTCACTCTAAATGTAGCGCATGTCGATTGAACATAAATGGGCTTTGAAAGTCACACTGTCAGCTGTCCAGTGCACTGCCTTGGATTAAATCCAGGACCAAGTGAAATGTAAATTAAACTCTGTGAGGGTTAGCCTTACCTCAGTGTCTCCAATTTACATTGTGGATTCTCAAGTCCAGCACAGATGAATCTCACTCCTGAATCCTGGAGTTCATTTCCTCCCAGGTCTAGCTCTCTCAAACTTGAGGTGTTTGAGCTGAGAGTTGAAGCCAGCACCTCACAGGATTTGTCAGTTAGGTTGCAATCATTCAACCTGGAGAGATAATGTGGCTTAGTAATCCAAATCTATAACTACATTTACAACATGAAGAATGTACGTCTTCATATCTCCAACATCCACTTCACTGTGCAGTGGAGACAGTCACAAAGTCACTCACTTCAATGTCTCCAGTTTACAGTGTGGATCCTCCAGTCCAGCAGAGAGCAGCTTCACTCCTGAATCCTGGAGTTTATTGCCACTCATGTCCAGTACTCTCAGACAGCATGAGTTTGATTTGAGAACAGAAGCCAGTGCCTCAAAGCTTTTCTTGGTGAGTTTACATTCGTTCAGCCTGTGGACAAAAAGGTGCATCTCAAGAAACACAGGTGCCAACATAAAAATCTCCCCTTAAGGACTGAGTTGTCAGCCTAAATGGTAATGCAAACTGATGTTCATTATTATGTTACATTAGCATGCTGTCTGGAATGTAATTTGACTAATCACTTACAGGGCTGTTCTAGAGGATCTGACAACTGGGAGAAGTTTGAGAAGAGATTCATCTGATCTGATGTATTTCTTCAGGTCAAACACATCCAGCTTCTCGGAGGTCAGCAACATGAAGACCAGAGCTGACCACTGTCCAGATGAGAGTTTAGATTTTGAGAGACTTCCTGATCTCAGGTAGCTTTGGATCTCCTCCACTAGAGAATGATCATTCAGTTCATTCAGACAGTGGAACAGATTGATGCACCTCTGCAGAGGGAGTTTCTTTCTGATCTTCTCCTTGATGTACTTGACTGTTTCCTTGTTGCTCTGTGAGCTGCTTCCTGTCTGTGTCAGTAGGCCTTGTAGGAGATGCTGATTGGACTCATGTGAAAGGCCGAGAAGGAAGCGGAGGAAAAGGTCCAGATGGCCATTTTCAAACTGCAAGGCCTTGTCCACTGCATCTTCATATAGACTGTTTTTGTTGCGGAGGGATCTCTCTTTAGCCATCAGATTGTTGTTGTCATTAGTGAACATGAGGAACACATATAGTGCAGCCAGAAACTCCTGGATACTCAGATGTACAAAGCAGTACACCTTCATCTGGTTAAGCCCAGACTCTTCTCTGAAGATCTGAGTGCACACTCCAGAGTACACAGACGCATCCTTGATGTCAATGCCACACTCTCTCAGGTCTTCCTCATAGAATATCAGATGGCCTTTTTCTAGCTGTTGAAAAGCCAGTTTTCCCAGTGCCTGAATCATCTCTTTATCCCAGTGAGAATCGTTGGCATGCTCTACAGGATATTTCTGAGTCCTCAGTTTTGACTGGAAAATCATGAGGTGCGCGTACATTTGAGTCAGATTCTTGGGGATCTCTCGACTCTCTGTTTCAGTCAATAGTCTCTCTAGGACAGTGGCTGAAATCCTACAGAACACTGGAATGTAGCACATGATGTGGAGGCTCCTTGATGTCTTTATGTGTGAGATGATTCTGCTGGCCAAGTCCTCCTCAGAGATTCTCTTCCTGAAGTACTCCTCCTTCTGTGGGTCATTGAACCCTCGTACCTCTGTCACCTGGTCAACACACTCAGGAGGGATCTGATTGGCTGCTGCAGGTCGGGATGTTATCCAAATGTGAGCAGAGGGAAGCAGATTCCCTTTGATGAGGTTTGTCAGCAGAACTTCCACTGAAGTTGACTCTGTGACATCACAGCAGATCTTATTATTCTGGAAGTCCAGAGGAAGGCGACATTCATCCAGACCATCAAAAACAAACACAATATTTTTGTTTTCTGAGATTTCTGATACTTTTGTTTCTATAAAGGAGTGATGAAGTAGTTCTATCAGACTTTGATTTGTATCTCTCATCAAGTTCAGATCCCGAAAAGGAAGTGGAAAGATGATCTGGATGTCTTGATTTGCTTTTCCTTCAGCCCAGTCCAACATGAACTTCAGCACAGACACTGTTTTTCCAATGCCAGCAACTCCCTTTGTCAGCACTGTTCTGATAGGCTTGTCTTGTCCAGGTAAGGGTTTGAAGATGTCATTGAGTTGGATTGATGTCTCTAGTTCTACTGGAAACCTGCATGCTGTCTCAATCTGTCTTATCTCATGTTCATAATTAACCTCTCCACTTCCACCTTGTGTGATGTAGAGATCTGTGTAGATGTTGTTAAGAGGTGTTTTTTTGGCTTGATCCTCAATGCCTTCAAATAAAGAATATGCCCTATTCTTCAAGTAGGATTTCATTTTCTCCTGGATTTCTGTCTTCGTGGAAACAGTGTTGTACCTATGTGTGGAAAAAAAGATGTTCATTGTTGAATTGAATTATATTTGTTTGGGTAACAAAATGTAAAATATGAACTCTAACCTGAATGCGATTAATGATGAAACAGTACATGGTTTGACATCCTAGAGTTAGCTCGGCTAAGTGAAAATGAAGCCACAAAATATGGTGCAATTACTGAGAGACAACGCACTCTGCATCTCCTGATAGTTACACTTAACATTGGGTCCAGTCTCACTATTATAGTCATCATATTATTATTTTATCTACTTTTCTAGTATAAAGTCAGACTGAATGATGTCCTGTAGACAATTCCAATCCTATAAGAAGCTAAATGAGGCATCCTGAATGATGAACTGGAGGCTATTATATTGAAATGCACAGAGTAAAGGTACTAGATGTCATCAGACACATGTATGGTGAATTAATCTAGAAAACAGGTAGGATGTAGTGTAAACTGCGATCACTCACACTTTGTCATCAGTAGGGACTCTGGGTTGGTGATCCATTGACTGGTCATTCTCCTCAGAGATACTGCTGGGTAGAAATGAGCACAGAGAGCAATAACATCAGTCTTCATCTATACAGAAGATGGTACATAAAAGGAAAAGCCATCATCAAACACCATGTTGTCTCAGTTCACCTTTGCCCAGTGGATAATTCTCCATCGCTGAAGAGAATATTTAGTCCCATTGACTTGTCACTCTTCATGGAGACACAGCCAGGTACAGGTGAGACTAGTCTGTCTGTCTTGATCCTGTTAAAAGCCACAGGAGCAGAAATAATTAACCTTCCCTCAGAACCCTCACAGAAGAAACCAGAAAAGCATAGTAAATCGGAAGCACAAGGTCTCACCTTTGTTCAGTGGAAAAGTCTCCCTCCCTGAAGTGAATAGGAGGTAGCATAGACATGTCACTCTTCATGGAGACACAGCTAGGTACAGGTGAGACTGGTCTGTGTGTCTTGATCCTGTGTAAAGCAGGATGTGAGTTTACAACCTACACTCTTAGAAAAAGGGTTCCAAAAGGGTTCTTCGGCTGTCCCCATAGGAGAACCCTCTGAAGAACCCTGTAACTGATTTTGGTTACAGGTAGAACACTTTGGGGTTCATTGTAGAACCTCTGTGGAAAGGGTTCTGCATGGAACCCCAAAATGTTCTACCTGGAACCACAAAGTGTTCTCCTATGGGGACAGCTGAAGAGCACCTTTTCTCTAAGTGAGTAGGAGAGTTTGAACACATCTCAGATTTTTGTAACTGTCCTTGTTATGGTTACTTATATTTGTCATTAGTCTAAATTCTCATAACAACTAGTTACAGGTTAGTGAAATATTACATGTGTCTCCAACAAAATGCCTGATTCACTTGATCTATTGCATGAAATAAAGACAAATCACAACAATACTGGCTTGTTGGATAGTTGTTACGAACTCTCAGCTCCTTCACACCTATTTGATGATCTTACCTCTTATGTTCCCTGTCAGTGTCCTGTTCTGTAGGAAAACTCCTTTTAGGGGACATTTCTCCCTCACTCCCTGAGGGACTCATTCTGGAAGCAGTGGCTTCCTCTTCAGTCTCTTCACAGATACTAGAGGGAGGGCCAGCTCCCTCACTCCCTGAGGGACTCATTCTGGAAGCAGTGGCTTCCTCTGCAGTCTCTTCACAGATACTAGAGGGAGGGCCAGCTTCCTCATTCTCCCCAGAGGGACTCATTCTAGAAGCAGTGGCTTCCTCTTCAGTCTCTTCACAGATACTAGAGGGAGGGCCAGCTCCCTCACTCCCTGAGGGACTCATTCTGGAAGCAGTGGCTTCCTCTGCAGTCTCTTCACAGATACTAGAGGGAGGGCCAGCTCCCTCACTCCCTGAGGGACTCATTCTGGAAGCAGTGGCTTCCTCTTCAGTCTCTTCACAGATACTAGAGGGAGGGCCAGCCTCCTCATTCTCCCTGAGGGACTCATTCTGGAAGCAGTGGCTTCCTCTTCAGTCTCTTCACAGATACTAGAGGGAGGGCCAGCCTCCTCATTCTCCCCAGAGAGACTCATTCTAGAAGCAGTGGCTTCCTCTTCAGTCTCTTCACAGATACTAGAGGGAGGGCCAGCCTCCTCATTCTCCCCAGAGAGACTCATTCTAGAAGCAGTGGCTTCCTCTTCAGTCTCTTCACAGATACTAGAGGGAGGGTCAGCTTCCTCATTCTCCCCAGAGAGACTCATTCTAGAAGCAGTGGCTTCCTCTTCAGTCTCTTCACAGATACTAGAGGGAGGGCCAGCTTCCTCACTCCCTGAGGGACTCATTCTAGAAGCAGTGGCTTCCTCTTCAGTCTCTTCACAGATACTAGAGGGAGGGCCAGCCTCCTCATTCTCCCCAGAGAGACTCATTCTAGAAGCAGTGGCTTCCTCTTCAGTCTCTTCACAGATACTAGAGGGAGGGCCAGCTTCCTCACTCCCTGAGGGACTCATTCTGGAAGCAGTGGCTTCCTCTTCAGTCTCTTCACAGATACTAGAGGGAGGGCCAGCCTCCTCATTCTCCCCAGAGAGACTCATTCTAGAAGCAGTGGCTTCCTCTTCAGTCTCTTCACAGATACTAGAGGGAGGGCCAGCCTCCTCATTCTCCCCAGAGAGACTCATTCTAGAAGCAGTGGCTTCCTCTTCAGTCTCTTCACAGATACTAGAGGGAGGGCCAGCTTCCTCACTCCCTGAGGGACTCATTCTAGAAGCAGTGGCTTCCTCTGCAGTCTCTTCACAGATACTAGAGGGAGGGCCAGCTCCCTCACTCCCTGAGGGACTCATTCTAGAAGCAGTGGCTTCCTCTGCAGTCTCTTCACAGATACTAGAGGGAGGGCCAGCTCCCTCACTCCCTGAGGGACTCATTCTAGAAGCAGTGGCTTCCTCTGCAGTCTCTTCACAGATACTAGAGGGAGGGCCAGCTCCCTCACTCCCTGAGGGACTCATTCTGGAAGCAGTGGCTTCCTCTTCAGTCTCTTCACAGATACTAGAGGGAGGGCCAGCTCCCTCACTCCCTGAGGGACTCATTCTAGAAGCAGTGGCTTCCTCTGCAGTCTCTTCACAGATACTAGAGGGAGGGCCAGCCTCCTCATTCTCCCTGAGGGACTCATTCTAGAGGGAGTGGCTTCCTCTTCAGTCTCTTCACAGATACTAGAGGGAGGGCCAGCCTCCTCATTCTCCCTGAGGGACTCATTCTAGAGGGAGTGGCTTCCTCTTCAGTCTCTTCACAGATACTAGAGGGAGGGCCAGCTTCCTCATTCTCCCCTGAGGGACTCATTCTAGAAGCAGTGGCTTCCTCTTCAGTCTCTTCACAGATACTAGAGGGAGGGCCTCCCCTCTCTTCTTTCTCCCCAGAGAGACTCATTCTAGAAGCAGTGGCTTCCTCTTCAGTCTCTTCACAGATACTAGAGGGAGGGCCTCCCCTCTCTTCTTTCTCCCCAGAGAGACTCATTCTAGAAGCAGTGGCTTCCTCTTCAGTCTCTTCACAGATACTAGAGGGAGGGCCTCCCCTCTCTTCTTTCTCCCCAGAGAGACTCATTCTAGAAGCAGTGGCTTCCTCTTCAGTCTCTTCACAGATACTAGAGGGAGGGCCAGCTCCCTCACTCCCTGAGGGACTCATTCTGGAAGCAGTGGCTTCCTCTTCAGTCTCTTCACAGATACTAGAGGGAGGGCCAGCTTCCTCATTCTCCCCTGAGGGACTCATTCTAGAAGCAGTGGCTTCCTCTTCAGTCTCTTCACAGATACTAGAGGGAGGGCCAGCCTCCTCATTCTCCCCAGAGAGACTCATTCTAGAAGCAGTGGCTTCCTCTTCAGTCTCTTCACAGATACTAGAGGGAGGGCCAGCCTCCTCATTCTCCCCAGAGAGACTCATTCTAGAAGCAGTGGCTTCCTCTTCAGTCTCTTCACAGATACTAGAGGGAGGGCCAGCCTCCTCATTCTCCCCAGAGAGACTCATTCTAGAGGGAGTGCTTTTCTCCTATTTCTCCCCAGAGAGACTCATTTTGACTCCTTGTAGACCCTGTTATATAAGGAGGTGGAGCTTCTTTTTCATTCAACTAGAGTCTTTCAACACCCAACTGTCATTTGGCAGAAGCATTCTGTAAATAAGCATTTATCTTTGTTTATGATTTCATTATAGGACAACAAAGCAAAACATGGAGCAACGACTTTGATGCTGATAGCCTGATAGCCTGAGGAAACCTAAGGAGAGAATATTCCAGAAAATATATCAGTTTTGAATCCCAGCCCGAGTGAAATGTAAGTTAAACTTACCTCAGTGTCTCCAATTTACATAGCAGATTCTAGGGGTGCCACTTTTGTTTTAGAAGTGGTGGGGACATAACCTGGCGAGGGTCTGGGGGAGGATGCCCAATTTTTTTGGCCATCTAAAGCTAATTTCCTGCATTTCTACACAATCCAATATGCTGTCTCTAATTAGAACAAAAAGTCAGCAAAAATGTCCTAAGTAATCAAGCTAAGTAAGAGATCATTATTACATATGTTTAAAAGACTGACTGGACAAAGGTCATTCAATAATACATATTGTGTTGCACCTTTAACAAGGACCCAAACAAATGAACAGCTCTTACAGATATACAACAACAACAAATCCTCTAGCAGATTTCAGCCGACCGACCAGCCAGATCGACCAGCCAGGCCGACCAGCCAGACCGACCAGCCGACCGACCAGCCAGCCCGACCAGCCAGCCCGACCAGCCAGCCAGCCCGACCAGCCAGACCGACCGACCAGCCAGACCGACCGACCAGCCAGCCCGACCAGCCAGACCGACCAGCCAGCCAGCCCGAGCCACCTGCACGCCTGACCCCCACCAGTCTAGTCAATAACTCAACTCTCCCAAAACAATTTCCTTCCCAGTTCACATCTTACATTTCTTTAATTCCCAAGGGAAAGGTTTGGAAACAAAAACCTAAAACAAAAAACCCCACATACACCTCAAATATACAGAAACAGCAAATCCTCCATATAATTAATGGCATAGGACTAATAGCACTGTAGAGCTATTATAGCTGGGTCACCCCGACCTGTCCCTAGGGGTCCACCACCCTGCAGCATCCCAACCCAACACATCCCACTCAGCTTTAGGATCGAAGTGAAACATTCATTATTGGTTTTCGGGTGTGTTAGGCCAGTGTGACAACCCACAGGACGGCAGACCTCCAGGGCCAGGACTGAGCAGCCCAGCAGCTGGGGATTACCTGAATGCGTATTTCCCATCACGTGGCATGTTTTCACTACAGACCCCTTTAGTCGTACTATATTCCATATAAGGCATGCAGATCTTATGAAGTTTGCCCTGTATACCCTTAACTGGTAATAAATTAAATCTAGTGATACATAACTTGACATTGTGGGAGGATAACCAACCTTCCAATTAATGGCAATGCATTTCATAGCCGCTATAAAATGCTAGGTTACACAGTTTCTCCAGATAACAGTCTCCAGTATCAACATTTCCAAGCAAACAAAAACAGGGATAAGGGAGAATCTGTAGACATGCTGAGATAAAAGAACATGCGCTTTGCCAGAATTCATCCAGCCTTCACAAGACCATAACATATGCAGATATGTCTCCTTTCGTGTTTTACACCTCCAGCAGAGGAACTCCACTGTCATATAGTATGTTCTATGGATGGTCTGAAACTCCACTAATGTCTGAGATGATATGAACCTGACGGGGCATTCACACATATCTGTATCCATTCATCATCATCAGTAGCGTCTCCCAGGTCTTCCTCACATTTTAGTTTGACATGTTCTGTGTCATCGGGAAAAGCCTCTATCAACCCTTGATACAGTTTGGAAATCAACTTGGAGGTTTGTCAGACTGCCTTAAAATACAATATGGCTTGTCCAGTGTTTGCTGCACAGAGAGAACAAAGTATTGTATCTGCACTAATTCACCTCACCTTTGTCACAGACTGGTCTTCCCTGGCTGCCTGACACTGCTGAGACCCCTGTCACTGTCTGATCCTCCTAGAATGAGTCATGACAAAGAATTATCTTGATGTACATTTATACATTATATTATCCAAGAATAGAATCAATGGTTCAATAATTGAAATGAACTTTATTTCCAGATCCCAGACTGTAGCTTTAAGCTTAAACTGCTGTCCTGTAGCTACTGTAGGTAGCCCATTAATTCAAGATGGAACTTTGTATCATTCACTGATATTGTTAATATAGTGCAAAATTCACCTGAGCTCTGTAGACTAGTCTCCCCCATGTTTGTTGTTAGCCTACCTATTATTATTATTATTAAAATCACATCTTTTTCGCATTATTCACACACTCAGAATGTTCTGCTTCAACTTCAGCAGCCGACCTCTACTAGATGGGTGTGAGAGTTCAAGTGCGCCCAGTATGTGTGTTTTCATTGAAATAGAGTAGGCTGCCTACATGGGTGGAGAATCACCTTGAACATGAACTTAAATATGATTAGACTCTAGTTTACTACATAGTCTGTAAATAAAAACTGATAATGGAAAAGTGGAGGGATCTCAACCAACGTGAGTCAAAGTACAATCCAAAAATGTAATCGTCATTGAAAATGCACAATGCGCACATAGGTTAGGCTACAAGGTTGAGCGAGCGTTGCACCTTTTCATTATCAATAAGTATTGATTACACATTTATTTGTCTCTGCTCAAATCGTCAGCCTAAAAGGTAGGCTATATCCTATAGGCCTATATGCTAAACGTAGCAAGTGTCGCTGTCATCATTGTTGCTGCTTCCAATTCAGTAGCCATACCTGCCAGATCAGGTGAGTGTGTGCCCTCAAATAAATAGAGTAGACTATAGCCTATGCATGAGTGGAGCAGCACTGAGCAGTTCTCTTTACAAGGAAATTAACTTCCTAAATAGGCCTATGATTAGGCTATAGTTTACGACATTGCCTAGAAATAAGCCTAAATTTTGATCACCTATATTTCTCCATCTGAAAATCTTCCCACTACTAAAAGGTTGGCTATAAAAATAGCTCAAGAGAAAGTGCAAGTCTCTCCTACTCTGCTCTCTTCAACCAACAGTACATCTAGCATATTGGCTGATACAGCCCAGGAATACAATATAAGGGTCATGTAATTTAACCTACTTCTTAAGTTATGTTTTTAATAAAACTCACATTGCACTGAAAAAACGTCATATCAATATTAAATAGTTTGGCTGATGGTTTCATGATGACCAGCCTATGTACAATACAGTAATGTACATTTACATTAAGTGGTTTGTATGGATGCTAAATGAATTCATGCACAAAAAGTGGTTGTTTTCCATGTTATTTGATCAAGAAAATATTTAATTTGATGTGGATGCTTAGTCTTTGTCCATAACTTTGCACCTTTTGATGTAAATGTTTGAGAACAGGGTTTTGTTCTTTCTGGATTCCATTAGAATGACATCACAGAGAAAGGAACAGGGTTTTGTTCTTTCTGGATTCCATTAGAATGACATCACAGAGAAAGGAACAGGGTTTTGTTCTTTCCGGATTCCATTAGAATGACATCACAGAGAAAGGAACAGGGTTTTGTTCTTTCTGGATTCCATTAGAATGACATCACAGAGAAAGGAACAGGGTTTTGATCTTTCTGGATTCCATTAGAATGACGTCACAGAGAAAGGAACAGGGTTTTGTTCTTTCTGGAACCCATTAGAATGACATCACAGAGAAAGGAACAGGGTTTTGTTCTTTCTGGATTCCATTAGAATGACATCACAGAGAAAGGAACAGGGTTTTGTTCTTTCTGGATTCCATTAGAATGACATCACAGAGAAAGGAACAGGGTTTTGTTCTTTCTGGATTCCATTAGAATGACATCACAGAGAAAGGAACAGGGTTTTGTTCTTTCCGGATTCCATTAGAATGACATCACAGAGAAAGGAACAGGGTTTTGTTCTTTCTGGATTCCATTAGAATGACATCACAGAGAAAGGAACAGGGTTTTGTTCTTTCCGGATCCCATTAGAATGACATCACAGAGAAAGGAACAGGGTTTTGTTCTTTCTGGATCCCATTAGAATGACATCACAGAGAAAGGAACAGGGTTTTGTTCTTTCTGGATTCCATTAGAATGACATCACAGAGAAAGGGACAGGACAACAACTCTTACAATTCCAACTACTGAATCCTGCAAGACACTGTTCATAATTACACAACAACCTTTGTTGCCAAAGTGGAGATGCTGAAATAATTGTTTTGCCCGTGCTACAGAAGTCTATATCGTTACCTAATACAGGAGTAGTAAAGGCCTAGTCCATTACATTTGTGAAAATAATATATGTACAAAGAAATACATATATTTCTGCAGAACCCCTACTTCCTGTTGCTATGTCTACCTATCTTCTGTCTAATGCAAATCATTTTCCAAACTACAATGGGGTGAAGTTTGTCTGTTGTGCGCATTTCCACCTGATGTCACTATTTGACTCCATTTTCAAGTTAACGCTTTTTAGGTGCTCTATCACCGGTGATCAGGTTCAACAAGTCTGTCAACCTCCAACTTCTCACGGTTATTGTTTTCAACCGTCCAAGACGGGGGGAGGGGAAGGCACTTCCCAAACTGTTCACTTAGCACTACCGCTATAGGTCAACACCCATGAAAACATTTGGCAGCACAAAGACTCAAGTTACTGCCAACCATCAAGATTAAAACTGCTTTTAGAGGGCATAACCACAACCACAACCTTTCTATCAAAATAAACCATTTGCAACGGAAATTAACATCAGTTCTTGTAGGACAAGTTTAGGCAGGCATATCCAGGCTACTTCCCCATTTTCCCATTACTCCATTACAAGACATTGTCCACTTACTAAACTACGCTATGGAAATGTACACCGGTGTACACACACCATTCAAATTATTTTAAAAGTGCCATCATCTATTCTCCCTTCATTTAAGTAGCCTAATCACTGATTGGATCTGATTGTAGAAGTGAATGGAGCCTTTTTGTTCACCTGTCCAATTATGTCAAATCAGTGATTCTGTGAAGGAATAAGAACAAGGCTGAAATACCCAGTCGTAGTCTTCCACTACCAAGTCTCATTTTCACTTGGCTTTTGGAACAAACAATTAACAAACATGAGAAATTCAGAAAATGTAGATTTGGCAAATCCATATGAAAATGCAATGTGAGAGGCAGGACACTTTATAACAAGGCAACAGTAAACAGGTTGTCCCCGACAAATGATGCAGCAGCACCCCCCCCCCCCCACCCCACCCCACCCCACACACACACACACACACACACAGCAGTAAGGAGCTGCTCAGACTGCATGTCTCTCTGCTTTACTGACCAACCAGAAGACCCACAATGAGATGTTCAGAGTTGTCTTTCTGTGAAAAGGTCAGACTGTCATTGTCCTTATAAAAGGAGGTCTTTTTACTAAGCTAACAGAACACACTGAACTACAGTCAATATGTACAGACATGATGGATATAACATGTCATTGTAAAATGGCTTTTTACTAAGCTAACAGAACACACTGAACTACAGTCAATATGTATAGACATGATGGATATAACATGATGTCATTATAAAAGGAGGGCTTTTTACTAAGCTAATGGAACACACACACTACACTGACACGCAACAGAAACAGCACACATCAACGAACATCAGACCACATTTACATCTATTTACATGTTAATCAAATCAAGGACTTGGATCTGAGGCCAGTGCTCCAAAGTATCTTAGTGAGCATTCAATAACGAAGCCTGGGAAGGAACGAAGTCGCCGCTCTAAGTCCTCATACAGCAGCATAGACATATAGGGGTCACATTCACTAGACATCAAAGAGAAGAACACGGAACAAAACGGGCAGGAACTACCTGAACTTGTCCAATAAGAAACTAGCATGTGTTGAATATGACCCCGTGCCTGGATGTCTACAATGGCTTACTGATCACTATATCAGTGTGCTCATGAACCTGATCAGTAAAACTCACTGCAGTCTCTCCAGTGTATAGAGGGGATCCTCTTGTACAGAAGAGAGCAGCTTTACTCCAGAGTCTCCTGGAGTATTTCCACTCAGGTCCAGCTCCTTCAGGTGGGAGGGGTTTGACCTCAGAGCTGAAGCCAGAGAAACACAGCCTTCCTCTGTGATGCTGCAGCCTGACAGCCTGTGGAAAGTGAGGGAGAAAATATACACAATATAAAAACTTCCAGAAAATATGTCCGTTTTGCATCTAAAGACAATACAATCAATGGTAAAAACTGAAATTGCCTTCAATTATGACATTTGAGACCAAGGCCCAATTATGACATCAGAGACCAAGGCCCAATTATGACATCAGAGACCAAGGCCCAATTATGACATCAGAGACCAAGGCCCAATTATGACATCAGAGACCAAGGTAGGAATTGAATAAGCAGTGCACTGGAAAGGTGAGAATGCTGACAATATGTTTCCATTGTTTGTGGAAATCTCATTCAATCTAAATGTAGCGCATCTCGACTCAAGCATTACCTTTGAAAGTCGCATTGTCAGCTGTCCAGTGCACTGCCTTGGATTAAATCCAGGACCAAGTGAAATGTAAGTTAAACGCCATAAGGGTTGCCTTACCTCAGTGTCTCCAATGTACACTGTGGATTCTCAAGTCCAGCACAGATGAATCTCACTCCTGAATCCTGGAGTTTCTTTCCTCCCAGGTCAAGCTCTCTCAAACTTGAGTGTCACACCCTGACCATAGTTTGCTTTGTATGTTTCTATGTTTTGTTTGGTCAGGGTGTGATCTGAGTGGGCATTCTATGTTGTGTGTCTAGTTTGTCTGTTTCTGTGTTTGGCCTGATATGGTTCTCAATCAGAGGCAGGTGTTAGTCATTGTGTCTGATTGGGAACCATATTTAAGTAGCCTGTTTGGTGTTGGGTTTTGTGGGTGATTGTCTCCTGTGTCAGTGTTTGTTCCACGCAGGACTGGTTTGGATTTACACTTTTGTAGTTTATTCATGTATAGATTTCTTATTAAAAACAAACATGAATTTCAACCACGCAGCATTTTGGTCCTCCTCTCCTTCGACGGAAGAATCCCATTACATTGAGGTGTTTGAGCTGAGAGTTGAAGCCAGCATTCATTCAACCTGGAGAGAGATGATGCAAATAAGTAATCCACACAAATCTATAACTAAATTAACCAGGTTTCTATCCAACCTTTTTTGTGTGCAAAGTACATTTTGGATAAAAAAATGTAATGACAGGCCTGATGGAAACAGCAAATTTGTTGGTAAACCTTCCAAATGTCGACAAAACAAAATATGCTAGCCTCCCGAGTGGCGCAGCGGTTTAAGCCACTGCATCGCAGTGCTAGAGGAGTGACTACAGATCCGGGTTTGATCCGGTTGCAGACCAATGAGACTGCGCACAATTGGCACAGCGTCGTCCGGGTTAGGGAAGGGTTTGGCCTGCTGGGATGTCCTTGTCCCATCGCGCTCTACTGACTATTTGTGACGGCCAGGCGCATGAACGCTGACTTCGGTCACTGAGCTGTACGGTGTTTCCTCCGACACGTTCAAATCAAATTGTTATTTGTCACACGTGCCGAATACAACAGGTGTAGACCTTACAGTGAAATGCTTACAAGCCCTTAACTAACAACTAACTAGCTATGCAAATAGTCCGGGTAGCCATTTGATTAGCTGTTCAGGAGTCTTATGGCCTGGGAGTAGAAGTTGTTAAGAAGCCTTTTGAACCTAGACTTGGTGCTCTGGTAGTACTAGCTATGCAGTAGCAGAGAGCACAGTCTATGACGAGGATGGCTGAAGTCTTTGACAATTTTTATGGCCTTCCTTTGACACCGCCTGGTATAGAGGTCCTGGATGGCAGGAATCTTGGCCCTAGTGATGTACTGGGCCTTACGCACTAACCTCTGTAGTGCATTGCGGTCGAGGAATGATCAGTTGCCATACCAGGCAGTGATGCAACCAGAGCATTCTCATGCTCTCGATGGTGCAGCTGTACAACTTTTTGAGGATTTGAGGACCCATGCCAAATCATTTCAGTCTCCTGAGGGGGAATAGGCTTTGTCGTGCCCTCTTCACGACTGTCTTGGTGTGTTTGGACCATGATAGTTTGTTGTTGATGTGGAATGAGGGCGTGCTCGGACCTCCTTTTCCTGTAGTCCACAATCATCATTTGTCTTGATCACATTGAGGGATTTGTTAACCTGGCACCACATGTTCTTTTTTCTACTGTATTATTGACTGTATGTTTTGTTTATTCCATGTGTGCTTTATCTTGGCCAGGTCGCAGTTGCAAATGAGAACTTGTTCTCAACTAGCCTACCTGGTTAAATAAAGGTGAAATTTAAAAAATATATCTTTCATACGAATCCTAACCTTGTGACCCATTCCACACATCTGTTGTTTGTCATGTAGACTAAGGGGGTGTATATTTGCTATAAAATGTATTTATATCGTTTGTCTAGAGGCTCTCGATGAATCATCTCAGTGTGGTTTGTCGACCAGCAATCGTTATTGCAAAGCACTCACATCATTAACTTGTGTGTGGGGTGACATGCTTTCCTTATTAATAAGTGAATAAAGATTTAGTTTAAGTATAACTCTGACTTGTGTGATAAGTTTCTCTCCTCATTTGATAGTAAAGAAATGAACCACCACAATAGTGGTCTCCCGAGTGGCACAGCGGTCTAAGGCACTGCATCAATAAACTCTCAATTTAATTTAGCGAAAAAAGTCAACATTTTGAGAATAAAGTTGCAGTTATATTTAATGATTAAAACTGGGGATTTTGTTAATTGCATGTCTACCTTGTTGCCTGTTGCTCTGTGTGCGCCACTGTTGAAATACCTGAGTTAGATGAACTGGTGAAACTATACTTCAGAATTGGCTTCAGTAACAAGGAAATCCTTGCTCTTTTAGCACATAATACCCATCATATTATAAGTATTAGGACCAGGAAGAGGTTGTACCACCGATTATTTTCAGAAGGAGAACCCATGGTTACATACAGTATTAGGTAGAGACGGACAGGTTGTGTGTGTATGCAGGTGTGTGTGTGGGAGGTGAAAAGTAGGGGAAAAACAAAACAAATGGCCATCAATATAACAATCTAACACACTTGTTTGAACAGGCGTCACTGCACACTCACGTTTATCAATCAACTGATCTAAAAACTCACACACGCACGCACACACACACACATCCCAAGTTTCCCCCTGGCAATTTCATACTATCATACACTCTTCTAACGGCCATAGTGCGGTATGAGCACAAACAAAAAACATTCTCATCTCTGAATGTGAAGAGAACTGGGGTTGAGTCCCTGTCAGACTCCTGTCCCAATTTCACTACAACGTTCTGCTGCGTAGTTTAGGACAAAACTTTGAAAAAATCTGTGCATAATAGCAACTATTAATGACCTTATCCATGGTGCTTTACTAAGAGTAGTATTTATTTCCCCCATATGGCAACTATCCTTCTAGGCTAGTAGGCTACGTGAGCACAGCTATTACAACACATGATCTTAGAATCCTGGAGACCGGAGGCTGTGTGTGTGTATGTGTCCCATGTCAAGCTGCTCTCCAAATTCGCTACAACACCACACTGCTATTCTACAGCCCATTATAAACCTATAGTGACCACTGGCGTAATGCAGTTTCTCTGGACCTCCCGCAAGGTCAGAGTTGGTTTGTCGAGATCGGTGTGAAAAAACTTGACTGGCCTCCACAGAGCTCTGACCTCAACCCCATCGAACACCTTTGAGATGAATTGGAACACCGACTGCGAGCCAGGCCAGATCGCCCAACATCAGTGCCCGACCTCACTAATGCTCTTGTGGCTGAATGGAAGCAAGTCCCCGCAGCAATGTTCCACCATCTAGTGGAAAGCCTTCCCAGAATAGTGGAGGCTGTTGTAGCAGCAAAGGGGGGACCAACTCCATATTAATGCCCATGACTTTTGAATGAGATGTTTGACGAGCAGGTGTCCACATACTTCTGGTCATGTAGAGTATATAACTTTCTCACACATTATTCAAGATTCATTCAGGATTATCCATAATAATGGATCATAATAATGCATCCACATTAAATGTAGAAGGGTTTAGAAACATATTACTTCAGCCAACCAGTTTTCAGAGCATTTCATATTATTCTGTACGTAAACACGATACAGACTCGAGGTCGACCGATTAATCAGAATGGCCAATTTCAAGTTTTCATAACAATCAGAAATTGGTATTTTTGGAGACCGATTTTGCCGATCAAAAAAAAAACAATTATACCTTTATTTAACGAGGCAAGTCAGTTAATTAAGAACACATTCTTATTTTCAATGACGGCCTAGGAACGGTGGGTTAATTAACTGCCTTGTTCAGGGGCAGAACGACAGATTTTCTTCTTGTCAGCTCGGGGATTCAATCTTGCAACCTTACAGTTAACTAGTCCAATTCTCTAACGACCTGATTACATCAGGGCGGCAGGGCAGCCTAGTGGTTAGAGTGTTGGACTAGTAACTGGAAGGTTGCAAGTTCAAACCCCCAAGCTGACAAGGTTCAAATCTGTCATTCTGCCCCAGAACAGGCAGTTAACCCACTGTTCCTAGGCTGTCATTGAAAAAAATAATTTGTTCTTAACTGACTTGCCTTGTAAAATTTAAACAATTGCACTCCACGAGGAGCCTGCCTGTTAAGCGAATGCAGTAGCAGCCAAGGTAAGTTGCTAGCTAGCTAGCATTAAACTTATCTTATAAAAACCAATCAATCATAATCACTAGTTATAACTACACATGGTTGATGATATTACTAGTTTATCTAGCGTGTCCTGCGTTGCATATAATCGATGCAACGCTGGGGGATGATTTAACAAAAGCAAATTTGCAAAAAAAGCACAATCGTTGCACGACTGTACCTAACCATAAACACCAAGGCCTTTCTTAAAATCAATTCACAGAGGTATATATTTTTAAACCTGCATATTTAGCTAAAAGAAATCCAGGTTAGCAGGCAATATTAACCAGGTGAAATTGTGTCATTTCTCTTGCACGTAGAGTCAGGGTATATGCAACAGTTTGGGCAGCCCGGCTCATTGTGAACTAATTTGCCAGAATTTTACGTAATTGTGACATAACATTGAAGGTTGTGCAATGTAACAAGGATATTTCGACATAGGGATGGCACCCATTAGATAAAATACCGAACGGTTCCGTATTTCACTGAAATAATAAACATTTTGTTTTCGAAATTATAGTTTCCGGAATTCGACAATATAATGACCAAAGGCTAATATTTCTGTGTGTTATTATGTTATAATTAAGTCTGACTTGATAGAGCAGTCTGACTGAGCGGTGGTAGGCAGCAACAGGCTCGTAAGCATTCATTCAAACAGCACCTTCGTGTGTTTTGCCAGCAGCTCTTCGCAAGCACAGCGCTGTTTATGACTTCAAGCCTATCAGCCTAATGGCTGGTATAACCGATGTGAAATGGCAAGCTCGTTAGCTGGGTGTGTGGTAATAACGTTTCAAATGTCACTCACTCTGAGACTTGGAGTAGTTATTCCCCTTGCTCTGCAAGGGCCAGGGCTTTTGTGGAGTGATGGGTAATGCTGCTTCGAGTGTGGTCATTGTCGATGTGTTCCTGGTTCGAGCCCAGGTAGGGGCGAGGAGAGGGACGGAAGCTATACTGTTACACTGGCAATACTATAGTACCTATAAGAACATCCAATAGTCAAAGGTATATGAAATACAAATGGTATAGAGAGAAATAGTCCTATAAATACTATATTAACTACAACCTAAAACCTCTTACCTTGGAATATTGAAGTCTCATGTTAAAAAGAACCACCAGCTTTCATATGTTCTCATGTTCTGAGCAAGGAACTCAAACGTAGTTTTTTTTTTTTTACATAGCACATATTGCACTTTTACTTCTCCAACACTTTGTTTTTGCATTATTTAAACCAAATTGAACATGTTTCATTATTTATTTGAGGCTAAATTGATTTTTATTGATGTATTATATTAAGTTCAAATAAGTGTTCATTCAGTATTGTTGTAATTGTCATTATTACAAATAATCTTTTTTTTAAATCTGCCGATTAATTGGTATCGGCTTTTTTTGGTCCTCCAATAATCGGTATTGGCGTTGAAAAATCATAATCGGTCGACCTCTAATACAGACCATTTAGTGTGATATGTTATGTTGCGTACGGTATTATTTTAAGAATGTCCATCACCAATTTTGTATAATACGTTACGAATGTGGAAAATGTACAATATGTTACCAATTTGCAAAATGTATGATATGTTACGAATTCTAGCCAAGTGGCTACCACTGGCAAATAATTAGCTAGGCTAGGGTTAAGGTTAAGTTTTGGAGTTACGTTAAAGGGTTCAGGTTAGGGGAAGGGTTAGCTAACATGTTATACTGAACAGAATTTTTAATGCAACAATTTCAAAGGTTTTGCTGAGCCAATTGAAATAAATTAATTAGGCCCTAATCTATGGATTTCACCTGGGCAGGAGCGCAGGCATGGGTGGGCCTGGGGGGCACAGGCCCACCCACTGGGGGGGCCAGGCCCAGTCAATCACAATGAGTTTTTCCCAACAAAAAGGCTTTATTACAGACAAAAATATTTACCAATTAGCTAAAGTCCGTGATGAGATTTGAACTCACATCCTTTGTGTTACTAGACATTCGCATTATACACCCAAGCAACTCACATCCGTTGGGCTGCTAGACCTTTGCGTTATACACCAAACCATCCACCCTACTTCTGTTTTTGCCTTAAGTTATCATGTGTCTTATGTAACCATACCAAATGTAACACATACTAATTTCAGTGTCCCAGATTTACATGTATTATGTTACGTCTATTCTATGAGACCAGGCTGCTGCAGCTGGCGCCACATTTATTTTCTGTGATTTATGTTCCATCCCTGCAGTGTCATCACAGCCCTAGCAGTTAGCTGTACTTTATAGCTTTTTAACTTCACATATATCTGTAAACACATAGATTAACAGTAGGCTCGCCTATTTTCCTAGAGGTGCATGTTCTTTTAGGTCATTCAGAACAATTGCCTACCTGTCTTTTGTCTCCTGCAAATCATTTTCCAGACAACTAGCCCGCATACTGTACAAGGCGGTGGAGTTTCTTTGTTGTTGCACATCCACCTGGTGTCCCCAATTGACCCTTTATTATTATTTTTTTCTTCGTTTTCTCGTGTCCTTTTCTGGGGGAAAAACCCCGCGTTCAGGTTCAACAAGTCTTTCAGTTGTTTTTCAACCGTTCAAGACAGGTCCAACTGCTATCAGACAACACCCATAACGTATTTATTCCAAACATCTGCCAGCACAAAGACTCAATTCACTGCCAGCCATCAGGATTAAAACTGCTTTCAGAGGACATACCTGCCGCGCAAACTTGCTTTCACAATACACATTCTACAAATCAGTACTTGTCTTTCTTTGTTTAAGTTCCTGCATAGCCAAAGATCGAGTCCTTGGCTGGGATGTGTTCAGTATAGGCACACTAAAACAAAACATTTTGCAACGAAAAAGTAACATCTGTTCATGACGTAGGCATATCCAGGCTACTTTCCCATTTCACATTACTAAACATTTTCCAGCAACTGAACTGCGTTTTTGAAATGCACAAAGCTGTACACACATAAAATGTTCAAATTATTTTATAAGTGCCATCATCAATTCTCCCTTAATTTAAGTAACCTAGTGCCGTGTAGCTCAGTTGGCCAGTTAGTAGAGAATATGGTGCTTGCAACACCACGGTTGTGGGTTCCATTCCCATAGAGGACCAGTACTAAGAAAATGTAAGCACTCACTACTGTAAGTCACTCTGGATAAGAGCGTCTGCGAAATGACTCAAATGCAGGTTAATTTTGTAAATGCCGAATCACTATGGCAAGACACATCATTCACCCAAGTTTCGTAAACAAATTGGGTCAGTGGTGTCTGAGATATCATTTGTGACTAATATACAAACAGAGGCAGCTCCATAATCCCCCTTCCTGATTTCATTGTGGGGGACAATAAGTCAATGTGCCATTAGAATAAATGGTATATACAGTATACCATATAGCAGTGGTAATATACACCATGTGAGCATAAACAGAATATAACAGAATCAGTTGACTTGGTGTACAGAGAGAACAAGAGAGGACCTAGTACAGAGCCCTGAGGAACAACAGTATTCTTCAAGAATATAATTTAAATGACTCATGAGATTAATTCAACTGTCATACATAATCATAACCCAAAATATAAGCTGATTTTACTTCTGTTTGTTAACAATGTAATTGTAAACAAACACTTTATTGCCTCAAACATGGTTACATTTTAATACCAGGTATTGCATCCATAACTCTGAATATGAGTTTGATACCGGTTACATTTCTCCAGCCCCATCCCTAAAAATGTTCACTAAAACAGTGGCAGCGTGACCACTTAGTTATAGTTTATGCCGCCGATTGCCCCCTTTAAAGACATTGAGTTCACACTGTTAGGCCTATATGTAGTTATATGTGAGTATAAACATTCATATCTCTGGAAACCAAGTCATTCAATTAATCACAGATTGACACAATGCCACACGGCAACAGGACAGTTTTACTTCATATATTTAAGGAACTTGAAATACAGGTTACCATAGATTAACACACAGGGTCACATAGAATGTAAGAAATGCTACTTGTTTTAAAACCCCAAGGTGCTACAATAAAAACACATCCAAGCAATGAGTATTCAATAGTAGAAAGACTACAGAGGCCTATAATACACTGAAATAAAAAGATAGGTAAGACGTACAGCAGAGTTACTTGTAAGGACATAAACTATTCAAAGATTTTTTTTTGGGGGGGGGGGGGGGTAAATGCTGAATATGTCGGCTCAGTGGGAAATGACCTTTACATTTCTATAGTGCAATATGTACCGCTTCAGTTATACAGATTGAATAGCGCCCCAAGTCATACACGGCAATAGGAATAACTAACTACTATTATTCATTTTACTGTTAAAATTAAATACTACTTATATTCAATCAATTGGACTATTATTAATTTGTATTATTAATTTTGAATATACAGTATATCAAAGATTAAAACAGGGTTACATACAATTTGAATAATTCTACATTACTATAATGAAAAATATATATATTTGTAACATGCTTTTCAAAAACCCAAGAATGCTACAATAAAAATCCAAGCAATTAGTACAACACACATGACAATCCAGACATCAAATACACTGAAATAAAGCTACCAGTCTGGTAAGATGTACAACAGAGTTACTAGGAAGACAATAAGGTTGTTGAGAACCTGTGACACCGGGTGCTGTAGTTGTCCCGGAGGGCAGGCAGTGTGCCCCCAGTGATGCATTGGTTGAGGGAGAGGTATTTTCCTGGCACCACTTCACCAGGGCTCTCTGATTGATTGAGCGATTAAAAAGGAGCTATCATTGTTGATTCGAAGCATTGAATATTTACATTCACGCACTTTGAAATTAATTTTGTAACTGTCCCAGAAGCATTTAACTGCAGCGCACTCCCACAACCAAGGATTTTGAGTTGAGGCCATTCCTTCACTGAATCTGTGAGCTGTCAATCATTAAACCTGGGAAGGAAAGAAGGGAAGTGGCTCTAAGTCCTCATATAGCAGCTTAGACATATAGGGGTCGTATTCACTAGACACTAAAGAGAAGAACACTGAACAAAATAGGCAGGAACCACCTGAACTTGTCCAATAAGAAACTAACATGTGTTGAAAAATGCTTCGCTACAGTTTGCACAAATGAATATGATCCGGGTGTCTGGATGTCTACAATGGCTAATGACTAATTGTTCACTATATTACTGTGTTCATAAAACTGTGATCTTAAAAAAACTCACCGCAGTGTCTCCAGTGTATAGAGGGGATCCTCTTGTACAGAAGAGAGCAGCTTTACTCCAGAGTCTCCTGGAGTATTTCCACTCAGGTCCAGCTCCTTCAGGTGGGAGGGGTTTGACCTCAGAGCTGAAGCCAGAGAAGCACAGCCTTCCTCTGTGATGCTGCAGCCTGCCAGCCTGTGGAAAGTGAGGCAGAAAAGTTACACAGTATAAAATATTACAGAAAATGTCAGTTTAGCATCTAAAGATGATACAACTAATGATAAAAAACTGACCAATTGTCATTGATTATGACATCAGAGACCAAGTCCCAATTATGACATCAGAGACAAAGGTTGGAATTTAATCCACGTTTTGAGCAGAGACTGGACAGCCGACAATGCTGACAACATTATCCCAATGTTTGTGGAAATCGCATTCACTCTAAATGTAGCGCATGTCGATTGAACATAAATGGGCTTTGAAAGTCACACTGTCAGCTGTCCAGTGCACTGCCTTGGATTAAATCCAGGACCAAGTGAAATGTAAGTTAAACTCTGTGAGGGTTAGCCTTACCTCAGTGTCTCCAATTTACATTGTGGATTCTCAAGTCCAGCACAGATGAATCTCACTCCTGAATCCTGGAGTTCATTTCCTCCCAGGTCTAGCTCTCTCAAACTTGAGGTGTTTGAGCTGAGAGTTGAAGCCAGCACCTCACAGGATTTGTCAGTTAGGTTGCAATCATTCAACCTGGAGAGATAATGTGGCTTAGTAACCCACATCTATAACTACATTTACAACATGAAGAATGTACGTCTTCATATCTCCAACATCCACTTCACTTTGCAGTGGAGACAGTCACAAAGTGTTAAGGGAATTTTTATCTATAATGACTAATTATGTATACATTTCAATCAGGATGTACTAATCAGAATACTAAATGTTACTGTATATGTATGAATTTTCTTATCTGATCCCAGTACCGAATATAATGTGTGAATGTGGTCAAGAGTTTAGAACAATGACTATCTGTTCCTTGGTACAAATTAATCAGACTGGCTAGAATGCTTATCTACACGAGAAAACCTTGACTCGTAAATTATATTAAATTGGTAGGGAGACGGATGTGGGAAGGCTCGAGATACAGCCTTTGTACTGGAATGGAGATGGCGCGGGGTGGTATTGGAACTAATGACGTCATTTTCAGTTTATAACCTGTGGTAACCTGTATTGCGGGAGTACACTCTTGAATAAAGGCTGCTATTTGACTTTAAGACCAGGCTCTGTCCATTCCTATCTTACAAATTCTTATGAATTGACAGAGTGTTTAATTTTAATTGGGAATTAAAATAGAGGAATAAAATTCCTTCAATACAAAGTCACTCACTTCAATGTCTCCAGTTTACAGTGTGGATCCTCCAGTCCAGCAGAGAGCAGCTTCACTCCTGAATCCTGGAGTTTATTGCCACTCATGTCCAGTACTCTCAGACAGCATGAGTTTGATTTGAGAACAGAAACGAGTGCCTCAAAGCTTGTCTTGGTGAGTTTACATTCGTTCAGCCTGTGGAAAACATAGTTGCATCTTAAGATACCCAGGTGCCCACAAATAAATGCCACGTTTGGGACTGAATTGTCAGCCTAACTCGTCATTCAAACTGATGTTCTTTATTATGTTACATTAGCATGCTGTTTGGAAATCAATTTGACTAAGCACTTACAGGGCTGTTCTAGAGGATCTGACAACTGGGAGAAGTTTGAGAAGAGCCGCATCTGATCTGATGTATTTCTTCAGGTCAAACACATCCAGCTTCTCGGAGGTCAGCAACATGAAGACCAGAGCTGACCACTGTCCAGATGAGAGTTTAGTTTTTGAGAGACTTCCTGATCTCAGGTAGCTTTGGATTTCCTCCACTAGAGAATGATCATTCAGTTCATTCAGACAGTGGAACAGATTGATACAGCTCTCCAGAGGGAAGTTCTTCCTGATCTTCTCCTTGATGTACTTGACTGTTTCCTTGTTGCTCTGTGATCTGCTTCCTGTCTGTATCAGTAGGCCTTGTAGGAGATGCTGATTGGACTGCAGTGAAAGGCCTAGAAGGAAGCGGAGGAAAAGGTCTAGATGGCCATTTTCAAACTGCAAGGCCTTGTCCACTGCATCTTCATATAGACTGTTTTTGCGGTGAGATTTCTCTTTAGCCATCAGATTGTTGTTGTTGTTAGTGAACATGAGGAACACATATAGTGCAGCCAGAAATTCCTGGATACTCAGATGTACAAAGCAGTACACCTTCATCTGGTTAAGCCCAGACTCTTCTCTGAAGATCTGAGTGCACACTCCAGAGTACACAGACGCATCCTTGATGTCAATGCCACACTCTCTCAGGTCTTCCTCATAGAATATCAGATGGCCTTTTTCTAGCTGTTGAAAAGCCAATTTTCCCAGTGCCTGAATCATCTCTTTATCCCAGTGAGAATCGTTGGCATGCTCTACAGGATATTTCTGAGTCCTCAGTTTTGACAGGAAGATCATGAGGTGCGCGTACATTTGAGTCAGATTCTTGGGGATCTCTCGACTCTCTGTTTCAGTCAATAGTCTCTCTAGGACAGTGGCTGAAATCCAACAGAACACTGGAATGTGGCACATGATGTGGAGGCTCCTTGATGTCTTTATGTGTGAGATGATTCTGCTGGCCAGGTCCTCCTCAGAGATTCTCTTCCTGAAGTACTCCTCCTTCTGTGGGTCATTGAATCCTCGTACTTCTGTCACCTGGTCAACACACTCAGGAGGGATCTGATTGGCTGCTGCAGGTCGGGATGTTATCCAAATGTGAGCAGAGGGAAGCATATTCCCTTTGATGAGGTTTGTCAGAAGAACATCCACTGAAGTTGACTCTGTGACATCACAGCAGATCTTATTATTCTGGAAGTCTAGAGGAAGGCGACATTCATCCAGACCATCAAAAACAAACACAATATTTTTGTTTTCTGAGATTTTGGATTCTTTTGCTTCTATAAAGGAGTGATGAAGTAGTTCTATCAGACTTTGATTTGTATCTTTCATCAAGTTCAGATCCCGAAAAGGAAGTGGAAAGATGATCTGGATGTCTTGATTTGCTTTTCCTTCAGCCCAGTCCAACATGAACTTCAGCACAGACACTGTTTTTCCAATGCCAGCAACTCCCTTTGTCAGCACTGTTCTGATAGGCTTGTCTTGTCCAGGTAAGGGTTTGAAGATGTCATTGAGTTGGATTGATGTCTCGTGTTCTACTTGACAACTGCATGCTGTCTCAATCTGTCTCACCTCATTCTGATTTTTGACCTCTCCAATTCCACCTTGTGTGATGTAGAGCTCTGTGTAGATGTCATTAAGAGGTGTCGTTTTTCCTTGATCTTCAATGCCCTCAAATAAAGAATATGTCCTATTCTTCAAGTAGGGTTTAATTTTCTCCTGAACTTCTGTTGGGTACCTATAGGTGGAAAAGAAAGATACATGTTCCTTGTTGAATTTAATTAAATTGATTTGGGTAAACATTTATAATATAACTAAACTCTAATCTGGATGTGATCAATGATGAAACAGTACAGAGTTTGACATTCTATCGTTTGGTAGGCGAAGTGAAGATTATAGGACAACATTTGGTGCATTTTACTGGGAGACAACGTTATCTGCATCTCCTGATAGCTACACTAAAACTTGGGTACCTTGGGTCTCACTATTATGAACTCACCAAAAAAAGAAATGTCCTCTCACTGTCAACTGCGTTCATTTTCTTATTTTCAGCTAATTTAACATGTGTAAATATGTGTATGAACATAACAAGATTCAACAATTGAGACATAAACTGAACAAGTTCCACAGACATGTGACTAACAGCAATGGAATAATGTGTCCCTGAACAAAGGGGGGGTCAAAATCAAAAGTAACAGGCAGTATCTGGTGTGGTCACCAGCTGCATTAAGTACTGCAGGGCATCTCCTCCTCATGGAATGCACCAGATTTGCCAGTTCTTGCTGTAAGATGTTACCGCACTATCCCACCAAGGCACCTGCAAGTTCCTGGACATTTCTGGGGGGAATGGCCCTAGTCCTCACCCTCCGATCCAACAGGTCCCAGACGTGCTCAATGGGATTGAGATCCGGCCTCTTCGCTGACCATGGCAGAACACTGACATTCCTGTCTTGCAGGAAATCACACACAGAACAAGCAGTATAGCTGGTGGCATTGTCACGCTGGAGGGTCATGTCAGGATGAGCCTGCAGGAAGGGAGGAGGAGGATGTCTTCCCTGTAACGCACAGTGTTGAGATTGCCTGAAATGACAACAAGCTCAGTCCAATGATGCTGTGACACACCGCCCCAGACCATGATGGACCCTCCACCTACAAATCGATCCCGCTCCAGAGTACAGGCCTCTGTGTAACGTTCATTACTTCGACGATAAACGCGAATCTGACCATCACCCCTGATTAGACAAAACAGCGACTCGTCAATGAAGAGCACTTCTTGCAAGTTCTGTCTGGTCCAGCGACGGTGGGTTTGTGCCCATAGGCGACGTTGTTGCCGGTGATGTTTGGTGAGGACCTGCCTTACAACAGGCCTACAAGCCCTCAGTCCAGCCTCTCTCAGCCTATTGCGGACAATCTGAGCACTTATGGAGGGATTGTGCGTTCCTGGTGTAACTCGGGCAGCTATTGTTGCCATCCTGTACCTGTCCAGCAGGTGTGATGTTCGGATGTATCGATCCTGTGCAGGTGTTGTTACAAGTGGTCTGCCACTGCGAGGACGATCAGCTGTCATTCCTATCTCCCTGTAGCGCTGTCTTAGGCGTTTCACAGTACGGACATTGCCATTTATTGCCCCGGTCACATCTGCAGTCATCATGCCTCCTTGCAACATGCCTAAGGCACGTTCACGCAGATAGCAGAGACCCTGGGCATCTTTCTTTTGGTGTTTTTCAGAGTCAGTAGAAAGGCCTCTTTAGCGTCCTATGTTTTCGTAACTGTGACCTTCATTTCCTACCGTCTGTAAGCTGTTAATGTCTTAATGACCATTCCACAGGTGCATGTTCATTACTTGTTTATGGTTCATTGAACAAGCATGGGAAACAGTGTTTAAACCATTTACAAAGAAGATCTGTGAAGTTATTTGGATTTTTAAGAATTATCTTTGAAAGACAGGGTCCTGAAAAAGGGACGTTTCTTATTTTGCTGAGTTTAGTAATCATGCAATTTTATTCACATTTCTAGTATGTCAGACTGAATGATGTTGTCCTGTAGACAAGGGATCTAATGACAAGCAAACTTAGGCTTCCTAAATGATGAATTGGAGCCTATTATCTGGAAATTCACAGATTAAAAAGGTACCAGATGTCAGACACATGACTGGTGAATAAAATGTATTGAAAATAGATAGGATGCTGTGCAAACTGTTATAACTTACACTTTGTCATCAGTAGGGACTCTGGGTTGGTGATCCATTGACTGGTCATTCTCCTCAGAGATACTGCTGGGTAAAATGAGCACAGAGAACAATAACATCAGTAGGGACTCTGGGTTGGTGATCCATTGACTGGTCATTCTCCTCAGAGATACTGCTGGGTAAAATGAGCACAGAGAACAATAACATCAGTAGGGACTCTGGGTTGGTGATCCATTGACTGGTCATTCTCCTCAGAGATACTGCTGGGTAAAATGAGCACAGAGAACAATAACATCAGTAGGGACTCTGGGTTGGTGATCCATTGACTGGTCATTCTCCTCAGAGATACTGCTGGGTAAAATGAGCACAGAGAGCAATAACATCAGTAGGGACTCTGGGTTGGTGATCCATTGACTGGTCATTCTCCTCAGAGATACTGCTGGGTAAAATGAGCACAGAGAACAATAACATCAGTAGGGACTCTGGGTTGGTGATCCATTGACTGGTCATTCTCCTCAGAGATACTGCTGGGTAAAATGAGCACAGAGAGCAATAACATCAGTAGGGACTCTGGGTTGGTGATCCATTGACTGGTCATTCTCCTCAGAGATACTGATGGGTATAAATGAGCACCGAGAGCAATAACATCAGTAGGGACTCTGGGTTGGTGATCCATTGACTGGTCATTCTCCTCAGAGATACTGATGGGTAGAAATGAGCACAGAGAGCAATAACATAAGTCTTTATCTATACAGAAGATGCTAAATAAAAGGAAAAACCATAATCAAACACAATGTTATGTCTCAGTTCACCTTTGCCCAGTGGATAATTCTCCCTCCTTGAAGAGAATAGGATTTCCCATCGACTGACCACTCTTCATGGAGACACCACTAGGTGCAGGTGAGACTGGTCGGTCTGTCATGAACCTGTTTAAGGCAGGATTTGAATATCCAACATAGGTGAGTTTGCACACATTTTAGATTTTTATTTTTATTTGTTATTTTTAAGGTTGGTTACTTATTTGTCACCAGTCAATGCACATACAGCTAGGTATAGGTTGGTGATCTAGTACATTTATCTCCAACAAAATGTCTGTTTTGAATGAAATAATGACAAAATAAAATTGTATGTCACATGCACCGAATTCAACAGGTGTAGACTTTACCATGAAATGCTTAAATTACGAGCCTTTCCCCAACAACGCAGTGTTTACAATAAAATAACAATAACGAGGCTATGTACAAGGAGTACCGGTATCGAGTCAATGTGCACAAGGGGTACGAGGTAGTTAAGGTAATACAGTGCATTTGGAAGAGTATTCAGATCCCTCGACCTTTTCCACATTTTATGACCTGACAGCCTTATTCCAAAATGGCACCTAAAGACTCAGACCGTCAGAAACAAGATTCTCTGGTCTGCTGAAACCAAGATCGATCTCTTCGGCCTGAAAGCCAAGCATCAAGTCTGGAGGAAACCTGGCACCCTCCCTATGGGGAAGCATGGTGGTGGCAGCATCATGCTGTGGGGATGTTTTTCAGCGCCAGGGACTGGGAAAGATGAAAGGAGCAAAATACAGCGAGATCCTCAATGAAAACCTGTTCCAGAGCGCTCAGGACCTCAGAATGGGTAGAAGATTCACCTTACAACATGACAACGACCCTAAGCACACAGCCAAGACAACGGAGTGGCTTCGGCACAAGTTTCTGAATGTCCTTAAGTGGCCCAGCCAGAGTCTGGAGTTCAATCTTGGTTTCATCAGACCAGAGAATCTTATTTCTCACGGTCTGAGGGTCTTCAGGTGCCTTTTGACAAACTCATAGCGGCTGCCATGTACATTTTACTGAGGAGTGGTTTCCGGCTGGCCACTCTACCATAAAGGCTTGATTTGTGGAGTGCTGCAGAGATGGTTGTCCTTCTGGAAAGTTCTCCCATCTCCACAGAGGAAGTCTAGAGCTCTTTCAGAGTGACCATCGGGTTCTTGGTCACCTCCCTTGGTCACTTTCCCCCCGATTGCTCAGTTTGACCATTCAACCAGCTCTAGGAAGTCTTGGTGGTTCCAAACTTCTTCCATTTAAGAATGATGGAGGCCACTGTGTTCTTGGGGACCTTCAATGCTGGAGAAATGTTTTGGTACCCTTCCCCAGATCTGTGCCTCAACACAATCCTGTCTCGGAGCTCTACGGACAATTCCATCAACATTATGGCTTGGTTTTTGCTCTGACATGCACTGTCAACTGTGGGACCTTGTATAGACAGGTGTGTGCCTTTCCAAATCATGTCCAATCAATTTAAATTTACCACAGATGGACTCCAATCAAGTTGTAGAAACCTCAAGGATGATCAATGGAAACAGGATGCACCTCATCTCAATTTCGAGTCTCATAGCAAAGGGTCTGAATACTTATGTAAATGAGGCATTTCTGTTTTTTGTTCAAAATTTGCCATAAAATTTGCTTTATCATTATGGGGTATTGTGTGTAGGTTGCTGAGGATTTTAACAAATTTGATCCATTTTAGAATAAGGTTGGAATGTAACAAAATGTGAAAAAAGTCTAGGGGTCTGAATACTTTCCCGAAGGAACCGTATTCTCCAAAGATAGCACGTTCGCCAATAGAATGGATGGTAGAGGCGGTCTATCCACTTGCCAACGTAGTTTCATAAGGGTGCCCGCACAGCGGCCCCTATAGTGACATATTTTTCTCTTCCAAGTGTCGGGGATTAGGGTCTAGTCCCTGGTGATCAGTATGCATGTCTTGCACTAAAGACTCATTGAAGTAAAAGTCTTCATCAAAATTGAGGTTTGTGATTGCTGTTCTGATGTCCAGAACCTCTTTTCGGTCACGATGGCGGAAACATTATGTACAAATAAATTAATATTATCCATTCTTCGCAACCAAAACTGGTTCGTACAAGAGTTTTGACAAAATATTAGCTTCTTCACACTTACCTATTTGATGATCTTACCTCTTAAGCTCCCTGTCAGTGTCCTGTTGGGCAGGAAAACTTAGTTTAGGGGACATCGCTCCCTCAGTCCCTGAGAAACTCATTCCAGAAGCAGTGGCTTCTTCTTCGGTATCTTCACAGATACTAGAGGGAGTTCTTCCCCCTTCATACTCCCCAGAGAGACTCATTTTGGCACAGTGTACTCCACACTGGACTTTTAAAAAACAGCACTATTTGCAACACTTGTAGTGCAGTTGAACATTAATTTCAAGCTTAACAGAAATACAACTTCTTAGACAGTTGAAGCTGATCTACGCTGATAGGGAGTTGTGCAAAATAAAGTATTGGTGCTTTGTAGCCTTATTTACTTTATGCCTGTAATTCACTGTTGGTACATAATTAAGTTTTGCTAGTCGTGCAAAGGTGCAACCCAGCTTGCATCCTCCTTGCTGTCGGAAGAAAACCACCAAAACTGAAACCAGGAAATGGAAAAGAAAGGTCCCTATTTTAACATTGGGATCCTAGAGTTGTGGATAGTTACCAATAACATTCAATGTAACAAAAAACTTAACTGACAAATTGAGGTTTTTCTTCCGAGAGCAACAAAACGTTGCCTGTGACTTAAAAGTCTGTCATAAAGACAAAATGCTTACTTTATGTGCTATAAGTGTATATGGTTGATTGGGTTAGAGTTGTGATCACTGAAAACCAGGGATTATTACCAGTTACACTTAGCATATTTTTATTTATTTAATTATTTTACCTTTATTTAACTCGGCAAGTCAGTTAAGAACAAATTCTTATTTTCAATGACGGCCTAGGAACAGTGGGTTAGCTTCCTGTTCAGGGGTAGAACGACAGATCTGTACCTTGTCAGCTCGGGGGTTTGAACTTGAAACTTTCCGGTTACTAGTCCAAAGCTCTAACCACTAGGCTACCCTGCCACCCCATATGTTGAGCGGTGCTTCATTTTCTCCTCTTGAGCATTAACTCATGGAGTATATTCCAAGTTTAATAAAGCAACGTTAGAAGACAAAAATCATCTACCAATCACAAGTGGGATTGTGATCCGCTCTGAAAATTCTGTCCCTTCTGGAAAAAAATACTGTTGGTAGCACTGGAGGAGAATTAACTATGTTGGTTGATGATGACAACATCCGTTGAGTCAGATTTGCATTTCAAATTAACTGTGTACAAGCGGTCCTACAACGTGCCTCTCCTCACGGGAATCCATGGCAGACCTCTGATCAGGACGTACTGATCTGTGAACACACAAAGCACTTTATTTGACACACAGCAGAGAAGTGGTTAAATTGAATGTTAAAATCCCCCAAGCTGAATGGATACTTGCCAAACTGTAGTTTCCTTTGCCTTCACTATGGACAAGCCACTATTTTTTCAACTGTAACTAGCCCAAATATTATGGCTTATATAGCTAATATCAGCCATACCAAACAAAAAACTATTTTGCCACAAGTTCTGTGAAGGGCATCTTAATACTGCTATTACTGCTGTTAACAGGACTAATAATAATAATAAACATGTTAATAGTCATGTATAGCTGTCACGACTTCTACAGAAGGTAACTCCTCTCCCTGTTCGGGCGGCGCTCGGCGTCGCCGGTTTACTAGCCGCTACCGATCCCTTTTTCTTTTTCTGGTTGTTTTGTCTGTGTTCCTTTTCACACCTGGTTTCAATTGCTTTGATTTCTGTGGGTATATAGGGCACCTGTTACCTGCCGTAATTCGTGCAGGATTAAGCTTGTGAGTATTAGCGTTCAGTATTCTATGTGGTTTATTATTTTCGCATTTGACGCATATGTATGTAGTGTCGGGACTGTGGTTGTTCCTCCGTGTACTGACACGAGTTTGTTTTCCTCCGAGCGCGTTGTTTGGACATTCATCTGCTTCTCAAAGAAAATCCCTGCTCTCCTGCGCCTGACTCCTACACCTCTCACCACACGGCAGTGTTACACCGGCTGGGGACCGCCATGGATCAGGTGATGGCGACGATGGAGAGATGGGAGAGAGGTGGCCTTCCCACACCGTTATCAGCCACACCCCAACCAGTACCACTACCCTCTCCTTCATTGCCTGAGCACAGTGGGATTCGACTCGCCCTCCCGAGGGAGTACGATGGGACGGCGGCCGAGTGCCAGGGCTTCTTACTCCAGATGGACTTATACCTGGCGACTGTTTGTCCGGCTCCTTCGGGAGGTGAGAGCGTGAACACCCTCGTCTCCTGCCTCTCAGATAAAGCCCTGGAGTGGGCCAACGCGGTATGGAACGATACTGACTCGGCGAGGGACCACTACCCAGAATTCACCCGCCGCTTTCGGGCCGTGTTCGATCACCCACCTGAGGGTCGAGCGGCGGGTGAACGGCTGTTCCATCTGAGGCAGGAGAAGAGGAGTGCTCAGGACTTTGCTCGAGAGTTCCGGACCTTGGCTGCTGGCGCGGGATGGAACGACAGGGCCCTGATCGATCACTATAGGTGTAGTTTGCGTGAGGACGTCCATAGGGAGCTGGCCTGTAGAGACACTACCTTGTCCTTGGACCAATTGATCGACATGTCCATTCGGTTGGACAACCTGCTGGCGACCCGCGGACGTCCAGATCGGGTTCTGTCAGTTCCATCCTCCAGCTCCACCACTCCAACACCCATGGAGCTAGGAGGTGCTGCAGCGAGGGCGACCGGAGGAGGGGGCCTTTCCTGTGCCAGCTGTGGTCACAGAGGGCACACTGCAGACCGGTGCTGGGGGGGTCCCCCCGGGAGTCGAGACGCCAGGCCGAGCACTGCCCGGACACCTCAGGTGAGTCGGCACCAGGCTCACCCAGAGCCCCCTGTTGGTCACATGTATGTATTGATTGTTTTTCCTGAATTTTCCACTCTTTCCCGGCATAAGGTGCGAGTAGACTCAGGCGCGGCGGGGAATTTTATTGACCGTGGTTTAGCGAACAGGTTAGGGATTCCCCTTGTTCAGCTTGACAAACCCTTCCCAGTGCACGCCTTAGATAGCCGACCATTAGGGTCAGGACTGGTCAGGGAGACCACGGCTCCACTGGGTATGGTTACGCAGGAGGGTCATGAGGAGGTCTCATGACCCTCCTGCGGTCTCTTCCTCATTGATTCTCCTGCGTTTCCGGTGGTGTTGGGGATCCCCTGGTTGGCCCGTCACAACCCCAGGATTTCATGGCAACAGAGGGCTCTACAGGGGTGGTCGGAAGAGTGCTCAGGCAGGTGTGTAGAAGTTTCCATCGGTGCTACAACGGTGGAGAGTCCAGACCAAGTCTCCACCGTGCACATTCCCTCAGAATATGCCGATTTGGCTATCGCCTTCTGTAAAAAGAAGGCGACCCAATTACCACCTCATCGACGAGGGGATTGTGCGATAAATCTCCTGGTAGGCGCTGCACTTCCCAGGAGTCACGTGTATCCCCTGTCACAGGAGGAGACGGTGGCTATGGAGACATACATATCGGAATCTCTGGGGCAGGGGTTCATTCGGCCCTCCATCTCACCTGCCTCCTCGAGTTTCTTTTTTGTGAAGAAGAAGGAGGGTGGTCTGCGTCCGTGCATTGACTATAGAGGTCTAAATTCCATCACGGTGGGGTATAGTTACCCGCTACCTCTCATTGCCACGGCGATTGAGTCATTTCACGGAGCATGGTTTTTCACAAAACTGGATCTCAGGAGTGCATATAACTTGGTGCGTATCCGGAAGGGAGATGAGTGGAAGACGGCGTTTAGTACCACATCCGGCCATTATGAGTACCTAGTCATGCCGTACGGGTTGAAGAATGCTCCAGCAGTCTTCCAATCTTTTGTGGATGAGATTCTCAGGGACCTGCACGGTCAGGGTGTGGTGGTTTACATCGATGATATTCTGGTCTATTCCGCTACACGGGCCGCGCATGTGTCTCTGGTGCGTAGGGTACTTGGGCGACTGTTGGAGCATGACCTGTACGTCAAGGCTGAGAAATGCTCGTTCTTTCAACAGGCCGTCTCCTTCCTTGGATATCGCATTTCCACATTGGGGTTGGTGATGGAGGATGACCGCATTGCAGCCGTGCGTAATTGGCCGACTCCAACCACGGTAAAGGAGGTGCAGCGGTTCTTAGGGTTTGCCAACTACTACCGGAGGTTTATCCGGGGTTTTGGGCAGGTGGCTGCGCCCATTACTTCACTGCTGAAGGGGGGGCCGACGCGTCTGGGATGGTCGGTTGAGGCGGACAGGGCTTTTGGTCGCCTGAAGGCTCTTTTTACCTCGGCTCCCGTGCTGGCGCATCCGGACCCCTCTTTGGCATTCATAGTGGAGGTGGACGCATCCGAGGCTTGGGGTTGGAGCCGTGCTCTCCCAGCGCTCGGGTGCGCCACCGAAGCTCCGCCCCTGTGCGTTCTTTTCTCGGAAGCTCAGCCCAGCTGAGCGAAACTATGACGTGGGGGATCGGGAACTGCTAGCTGTTGTCAGAGCCCTGAAGGTGTGGATACATTGGCTTGAGGGGGCCCAACACCCTTTTCTCATCTGGACTGACCACCAGAATCTAGAGTACATTCGGGCAGCGAGGAGACTGAACCCTCGTCAGGCAAGGTGGGCCATGTTTTTCACCCGATTTAGGTTTACCATCTCCTATAGACCAGGCTCCCTAACACTAAGGCCGACGCACTGTCCCGACTATATGATACGGAGGAGCGGGCCATTGATCCTGCGCCCATCCTCCCGGCTTCTTGTCTAGTGGCACCTGTAAGGTGGGAGGTGGACGCAGACATTGAGCGAGCATCGCGTGTTGAGCCTACTCCACCACAGTGTCCAGCGGGACGGGTGTATGTTCTGCTGGAGGTTAGAGACAGGTTAATTTGGTGGGCTCACACGTCCCCCTCCTCTGGTCACCCGGGGATCGGGTCCTTGTTGATTACCAACAACGACGAGGCAGCCTACAGGGAGGAGGTGAGGGCCCTCGGCGTGTGGTGTCAGGAAAATAACCTCACACTCAACGTCAACAAAACAAAGGAGATGATCGTGGACTTCAGGAAACAGCAGAAGGAGCACCCCCCTATCCACATCGACGGGACAGTAGTGGAGAGGGTAGTAAGTTTTAAGTTCCTCGGCGTACAAATCAGGGACAAACTGAAATGATCCAACCACACAGACAGCGTTGTGAAGAAGGAGCAGCAGCACCTCTTCAACCTCAGGAGGCTGAATAAATTCGGCTTGTCACCAAAAACACTCACAAACTTTTACAGATGCACTATCGAGAGCATCCTGTCGGGCTGTATCACTGCCTGGTATGGCAACTGCTCCACCCACAACCGTAAGGCTCTCCAGAGGGTAGTGAGGTCTGCACAACACATCACCGGGGGCAAACTACCTGCCCTCCAGGATACCTACACCATCTGATGTCACAGGAAGGCCAAAAAGTTAACCAAGGACAACAACCACCCGAGCCACTGCCTGTTCACCCCGCTATCATCCAGAAGACGAGGTCAGTACAGGTGCATCAAAGCTGGGACCGAGAGACTGAAAAACAGCTTCTATCTCAAGGCCATCAGACTGTTAAATAGCCATCACTAACATTGAGTGGCTGCTGCCAACATACTGACTCAACTCCAGCCACTGGAAAAATTGATGTAATAAATGTATCACTCGCCACTTTAAACAATGCCACTTCATATAATGTTTACATACCCAACATTACTCATCTCATATGTATATACTGCACTCTATACCATCTACTGCATCTTGATGTAATGTATCACTAGCCACTTTATATAATGTTTACATACCCTACATTACTAATTTCATATGTATATACTGTACTCTATACCATCTACTGCATCTTGATGTAATGTATCACTAGCCACTTTAAACAATGCCACTTTTATATGTTTACATACCCTACATTACTCATCTCATATGTATATACTGTACTCTATACCATCCACTGCATCTTGGCTATGCCGTTCTAAAGCATCACTCATTCATATATTTTTATGTACATATTCGTATTCATTCCTTTACACTTGTGTGTATAAGGTAGTTGTTGTGAAATTGTTAGGTTATATCACTTGTTAGATATTACTGCATGGTCGGAACTAGAAGCACGAGCATTTCGCTACACTCACATTAACATCTGCTAACCATGTGTATGTGACAAATAAAATGTAATTTGATTTATATGAACATGTGTACATGTCTAGACAATAGTGACCCATCCACTTAGCTAGATGTGGCTGGGGGGTGGTTATAGAATATCTTTCACTTGACCCATCAATTTAGACAAGTGTGTCTGGGTAAACATCATCTAATAATTTATATTTATACAATATTTGTATCTGAACATGTTCAATTTTTTTTTTTGATAGTATGCAAGCAACCATTTTCACTGTACCGTTTACACCTTCTGTATCCTGCGCATGTGACAAATAAAACGTTGATTTGATTCTATAGTGTGTTTTTTACTAGAGACTGTAATGTGAAGAACAACATGACCTGCACCAAAGTCAGATTAGGATATAGGCCAAGGATGAGATAAAGTCAGATTAGGATATAGGCCAAGGATGAGATAAAGTCAGATTAGGATATAGGCCAAGGACTAGATAAAGTCAGATTAGGATATAGGCCAAGGACGAGATAAAGTCAGATTAGGATATAGGCCAAGGATGAGATAAAGTCAGATTAGGATATAGGCCAAGGACGAGATAAAGTCAGATTAGGATATAGGCCAAGGATGAGATAAAGTCAGATTAGGATATAGGCCAAGGACTAGATAAAGTCAGATTAGGATATAGGCCAAGGACGAGATAAAGTCAGATTAGGATATAGGCCAAGGACGAGATAAAGTCAGATTAGGATATAGGCCAAGGACTAGATAAAGTCAGATTAGGATATAGGCCAAGGACGAGATAAAGTCAGATTAGGATATAGGCCAAGGACTAGATAAAGTCAGATTAGGATATAGGCCAAGGACTAGATAAAGTCAGATTAGGATATAGGCCAAGGACTAGATAAAGTCAGATTAGGATATAGGCCAAGGACGAGATAAAGTCAGATTAGGATATAGGCCAAGGACTAGATAAAGTCAGATTAGGATATAGGCCAAGGACTAGATAAAGTCAGATTAGGATATAGGCCAAAGACGAGATAAAGTCAGATTAGGATATAGGCCAAGGACGAGATAAAGTCAGATTAGGATACAGGCCAAGGACGAGATAAAGTGTATATTTACTACTACTTTCACCACTTTTAGTCTTGAAATATTTGGTTGTTTATTACACCTCCTTACTCACTCCTTTTAGCACATTGCCTCATATGTGAATCCTTAAAGAGATGGGTGGGGCTACGGTTTAAGAGGGTGTGAACGATGCTGAATAGGTGTAGACAAAGGCTGCGTTTCAAACATATAAAGACACACCCTCCTCCACTTACCCTCGCCTTATGCCCTTGGGGAAGTTAGCAACGTAAGCCACTCAGCCCCTTGTTTGTGATTGAATTTGCGAGTGCACAATTATGTTCACTCCGGGGCCTGAAACGCCCCATAATTCTATTGGCAATGATTGTACATCCCCTAAGAAAAGTCAGCCAAAACGTATAACCAACATCAATATGGAGAAGTGAACATACAAAAGTAAAAACACATGTAAATAAATTCAATTGTGCTAATAATGCACATGACGGCACAAACAAGTATCGTAAAATTAATTATGCTTTTGTTTGTTTCGCTTAGCTAGCTAGCGCATACGACTTTCCCTGACATCACACTTATACATTGTAATTTTCGATTGACTTGATATCGTCGGATGGCTAGCATTCGACGTCTGCGGATGCATTGACTTCTAGACAAGATATGAAATGACTGTAGTGTATAAGTGACACATTTCCCTGCAAGTGTCAACTGATCATACATCATGATACACTGAGACCGAGAGACTGAAAAACAGCTTCTATCTCAAGGCCATCAGGCTGTTAAACAGCCACCACTAACATTGAGTGGCTACTGCCAACACACTGACTCAACTCCAGCCACTTTAATAATGGGAATCGATGGGAAATGATGTAAAATATATATCACTAGCCACTTTAAACAATGCTACCTAATATAATGTTTACATACCCTACATTATTCATCTCATATGTATACGTATATACTGTACTCTATATCATCTACTGCATCTTTATGTAATACATGTATCACTAGCCACTTTAACTATGCCACTTTGTTTACATACTCATCTCATATGTATATACTGTACTCGATACCATCTACTGTATCTTGCCTATGCTGCTCTGTACCATCACTCATTCATATATCTTTATGTACATATTCTTTATCCCCTTACACTTGTGTGTATAAGACAGCAGTTTTGGAATTGTTAGTTAGATTACTTGTTGGTTATTACTGCATTGTCGGAACTAGAAGCACAAGCATTTCGCTACACTCTCATTAACATCTGCTAACCAAGTGTATGTGACAAATAAAATTTGATTTGATTTGTACTTTATATCTTCAGTAAATGTGACAAAACATTAGCACACACTATTTCACATACAATAGGTTTTTAAAGGACCAAAGTGGTTGGTCTGCTTTGCGTTTCCATTTGCGATACTGGTATCGCCACAGCCCTAGCAGCTGTACTTTATGGCGTTTTAACTTCAGGTTAGGTATATCTGTAAACACATGGATTAACAGTAGGCTAGCCTATTTTGTTACTGGTGCATGTTATTTTAAGCAATTCGGAGAAGTTGCCTACCTGTCTTTTGTCTCCTGAAAATAGCATACATTTTCCAGACAGACAACTACATCCAGCGCCTGTTGTGTGCACTTCCTTGCATACGTGTATTTTGTCTACTGCAAATAGCATACATTTTTCCAGACACAGCTAACTCCATTCAGAACCTGTTATATAAGGAGATGGAGTTTCACCTGAGGGGAATCCAACGAAGCAAGCTAAATCTACTCAGTGTTTTCTAAAGATAACCAGCTTCACATTCCAACTCTGGCTTCCTCCATACGACTACGGATATTGCTCTTCCGTCCGCTTGTAGCAAATTCTGATAAGGGGCAGGCTAAAAGGGGACAGATCGAAATAGGGGAGGGTTATCCCCCCAAAAAATACTTCGGGGAGTGTTGTGTGGTTTTTCATTGGGTACAAGGGAGGGTAGTGCCTTTTATCCCTAGTTTACATTTGCTCTTTTGCAGGTTTTAATATAAAATGTATTCCACCCTATCCACATTCCCATACCTGCTTGTATACGACTCCCCTGTATATGTGACTCGCTCTTTCATAATCAGTTGGAAGTTGCAATGGGCAATTTGCATATATACACATTGTCTTTTTGAACATTTAGATTTTTTGCAACTCTCCCCTATTTTGAAATAATACATGAATTAAAAACTAGCTAGCTATATATTGTAATGAAATAGGCAGGGAGCAGGTCTCGAACCCTCGACCCAGCCGAAGTCCAGCGCGCTATCGACTGTGCCGCAAAAGCATGCTCAAGCGGCAGAGTCGATAGCCGCGCTTAGGGTTGTTACAATATATTTGAATCAATCTACAACAGGCTATTCAATCGGATGATGTTCCTGTTTGCCCAAATGTGTAAAAGTTACTGTATCATCCGCAGAAAAAAGTGTTCCTCAGGGTACACTCGCTTTTCAAAACCCATCAACAAAGTGACTGTCAGTACTGACTACACATAGCTTGTAGATAGTTATCTTAGCCTTCTAATGTATCGATGGATTCCAGGGAGAGTGAAATCGCTAGATGTTTAAATAGTAATGATGTTGAGCTGGTTCAGTCGATCAGTGGCGTCAATATATTGGCTACTACTTTACCTGAGCCGGAGCGCCGCCATCATCAGCGACTCAGACGAGCTCACCAATGTCGAGACCGAGCCCCGCCTTGGGAAGCAACCGATGAAGACCACCCGTTAATGGTGGACCCGTCAATTACTGTGCTTCAGTCAGTCGAGGTGAAATATGTCAGTGATGCTGTGCAACAAATTTAAAATGCTTGCATGGTCAGGTGCACTTTCAAGTCCAACGAAGGGTAGCCCTGCTATTTGCTTTGTACCCCCAAGGAGATGAGACGTGACAAGATGAATTAACTCACCAATGGTACTGTAAGTGCTTGTCATTCAATTATTATTCAATTTTTGTTGGCTGTGTGTGTTTCTGTGTCTGTCTAACGTTATCTGTTAGTGTCTGTGTGATGAGGCACAAGTATACTGACGAGCTGGCTAGTTTATTAAAGCCAAGTGTTTGTGAGTGAGTGAGTGGCATTAAAGGGAGATAAGTGGAGGATGTGTAGCTAACTACTCTATGTGGCTAGTAATTTATGGGACCTGTGTGTGTGTGTGTGTGTGTGTGTAATTGATTGATAATGGAAGGCCGTTTGGGTATTTGCGTGTCTAAAATACACGTCAAATAACACTATTTGACGCGTTAAATAAGCTTTTAATTTGATGCGTCAAATAACACCGTTCTATTATAGAATGTTGTGTGTGATGAATTTGCACGTGCAAGCCAAGCGCCACCACCACTATCAGTAGCATTGTCAAAGCTGTACAAAAAAAGTCTGCAAACAAGCACGATGTGTTTACAATGCCGCGTTGGTAATAAAGCAATTCTTATTTTCAATGGCGGCCTAGGAACAGTGGGTTAACTGCCTGTTCAGGGGCAGAACGACAGATTTTTACCATGTCAGCTCGGGGGTTTGAACTTGCAACCTTCCGGTTACTAGTCCAACGCTCTAACCACTAGGATACCCTGCCTCACCAATTATACAATTTGTCATCATATTATTATTTTATTTACATTTCTAAAATAATGTCAGATTGAATGATGTCCTGTAGACAATTCCAATCCTATAAGAAGCCAAATGAGGCATCCTGAATGATGAACTGGAGGCTATTATATTGAAATGAACAGAGTAAAGGTACGAGATGTCATCAGATACATGGATGGTGAATTAATCTAGAAAACAGGTAGGATGCTGTGTAAACTGCGATCATTCACACTTTCTCATCAGTAGGGACTCTGGGTTGGTGATCCATTGACTGGTCATTCTCCTCAGAGATACTGCTGGGTATAAATGAGCACAGAGAGCAATAACATCAGTCTTTATCTATACAGAAGATGGTACATAAAAGGAAGTGGCATAATCAAACACCATTTTATTTCTCAGGTTTCACCTTTTCCCAGTGAATAATTCTCCATCCCTGAAGAAAATAGGAATTCCCATCGACTGACCACTCTTCATGGAGACACAGCTTGGTGCAGGTGAGACTGGTCTGTCTGTCTTGATCCTATTTACGTGTTTTAATCATCAAAATAGAACAATTTTCACACACTTCACATTTTTTTACTTTTGCATTCTAATATTTCCCATGAATGCAGATTTGAAAGAATAGTCTCAGATCTCACCTTTGCTCAGTGGAAAGTTCTGCTTTCCTAAAGAGAATAGGAAGTCCCATCGATCGGTCACTCTTCATGGAGACACCACTAGGTGCAGGCGAGACTGGTCTGTCTGTCTTGATCCTGTTTAGAGCAGGATATTAATTTACAACATGGAGTGCGCGCACTTATAAAAATGTTTAACTGTTTTTTCTATGGTTACTTTATAATTGTCATCAGTCTTAATTCATATAACAGCTAGGAATAGATTTGTGATATAGTAAATGTATCCAACAAAATGTCTGATTCACTTGATCTATTGCATGAAATAAAGACAAATCACAACAATACTGGCTTGTTGGATAGTTGTTACGAACTCTCAACTCCTTCACACCTATTTGATGATCTTACCTCTTATGTTCCCTGTCAGTGTCCTGTTCTGTAGGAAAACTCCTTTTAGGGACATTTCTCCCTCACTCCCTGAGGGACTCATTCTGGAAGCAGTGGCTTCCTCTTCAGTCTCTTCACAGATACTAGAGGGAGGGCCAGCTCCCTCACTCCCTGAGGGACTCATTCTGGAAGCAGTGGCTTCCTCTTCAGTCTCTTCACAGATACTAGAGGGTGGGCCAGCTCCCTCACTCCCTGAGGGACTCATTCTGGAAGCAGTGGCTTCCTCTTCAGTCTCTTCACAGATACTAGAGGGAGGGCCAGCCTCCTCATTCTCCCTGAGGGACTCATTCTGGAAGCAGTGGCTTCCTCTTCAGTCTCTTCACAGATACTAGAGGGAGGGCCAGCCTCCTCATTCTCCCTGAGGGACTCATTCTGGAAGCAGTGGCTTCCTCTTCAGTCTCTTCACAGATACTAGAGGGAGGGCCAGCCTCCTCATTCTCCCCAGAGAGACTCATTCTAGAAGCAGTGGCTTCCTCTTCAGTCTCTTCACAGATACTAGAGGGAGGGCCAGCCTCCTCAATCTCCCCAGAGAGACTCATTCTAGAAGCAGTGGCTTCCTCTGCAGTCTCTTCACAGATACTAGAGGGAGGGCCAGCTCCCTCACTCCCTGAGGGACTCATTCTGGAAGCAGTGGCTTCCTCTTCAGTCTCTTCACAGATACTAGAGGGAGGGCCAGCTCCCTCACTCCCTGAGGGACTCATTCTGGAAGCAGTGGCTTCCTCTTCAGTCTCTTCACAGATACTAGAGGGAGGGCCAGCTCCCTCACTCCCTGAGGGACTCATTCTGGAAGCAGTGGCTTCCTCTTCAGTCTCTTCACAGATACTAGAGGGAGGGCCAGCCTCCTCATTCTCCCTGAGGGACTCATTCTGGAAGCAGTGGCTTCCTCTTCAGTCTCTTCACAGATACTAGAGGGAGGGCCAGCCTCCTCATTCTCCCCAGAGGGACTCATTCTAGAAGCAGTGGCTTCCTCTTCAGTCTCTTCACAGATACTAGAGGGAGGGCCAGCCTCCTCAATCTCCCCAGAGAGACTCATTCTAGAAGCAGTGGCTTCCTCTGCAGTCTCTTCACAGATACTAGAGGGAGGGCCAGCTCCCTCACTCCCTGAGGGACTCATTCTGGAAGCAGTGGCTTCCTCTTCAGTCTCTTCACAGATACTAGAGGGAGGGCCAGCTCCCTCACTCCCTGAGGGACTCATTCTAGAAGCAGTGGCTTCCTCTTCAGTCTCTTCACAGATACTAGAGGGAGGGCCAGCCTCCTCATTCTCCCTGAGGGACTCATTCTGGAAGCAGTGGCTTCCTCTTCAGTCTCTTCACAGATACTAGAGGGAGGGCCAGCCTCCTCATTCTCCCTGAGGGACTCATTCTAGAAGCAGTGGCTTCCTCTTCAGTCTCTTCACAGATACTAGAGGGAGGGCCAGCCTCCTCATTCTCCCTGAGGGACTCATTCTGGAAGCAGTGGCTTCCTCTTCAGTCTCTTCACAGATACTAGAGGGAGGGCCAGCCTCCTCATTCTCCCTGAGGGACTCATTCTGGAAGCAGTGGCTTCCTCTTCAGTCTCTTCACAGATACTAGAGGGAGGGCCAGCCTCCTCATTCTCCCCAGAGGGACTCATTCTAGAAGCAGTGGCTTCCTCTTCAGTCTCTTCACAGATACTAGAGGGAGGGCCAGCCTCCTCATTCTCCCCAGAGGGACTCATTCTAGAAGCAGTGGCTTCCTCTTCAGTCTCTTCACAGATACTAGAGGGAGGGCCAGCCTCCTCATTCTCCCTGAGGGACTCATTCTGGAAGCAGTGGCTTCCTCTTCAGTCTCTTCACAGATACTAGAGGGAGGGCCAGCCTCCTCATTCTCCCCAGAGGGACTCATTCTAGAAGCAGTGGCTTCCTCTTCAGTCTCTTCACAGATACTAGAGGGAGGGCCAGCCTCCTCATTCTCCCTGAGGGACTCATTCTGGAAGCAGTGGCTTCCTCTTCAGTCTCTTCACAGATACTAGAGGGAGGGCCAGCCTCCTCATTCTCCCCAGAGGGACTCATTCTAGAAGCAGTGGCTTCCTCTTCAGTCTCTTCACAGATACTAGAGGGAGGGCCAGCCTCCTCATTCTCCCTGAGGGACTCATTCTGGAAGCAGTGGCTTCCTCTTCAGTCTCTTCACAGATACTAGAGGGAGGGCCAGCCTCCTCATTCTCCCCAGAGAGACTCATTCTAGAAGCAGTGGCTTCCTCTTCAGTCTCTTCACAGATACTAGAGGGAGGGCCAGCCTCCTTATTCTCCCCAGAGAGACTCATTCTAGAAGCAGTGGCTTCCTCTTCAGTCTCTTCACAGATACTAGAGGGAGGGCCAGCCTCCTCATTCTCCCCAGAGAGACTCATTCTAGAAGCAGTGGCTTCCTCTTCAGTCTCTTCACAGATACTAGAGGGAGGGCCAGCTTCCTCATTCTCCCCAGAGAGACTCATTTTGACCCCTTGTACACTGGACTTTTTTTAAAAAACAACACCTTTTACAACACTTGCAGCCTAATGGTAGATTACTTTTAAGCTAAACAGAAATACAACTTCTGAGACTGGTGTAACCCAGCTTGCATCCTTTCTCAAGTAAAACACAACTAAACTGAAAGCAGGAAATGGAGAGAAAAAAGTACCTATTTTAACATTGAGGTCATAGAGTTCTGAAACGTTCAGATTATATACAGGGTAGATACCGCTACTAATTAATAGAACAGAAACATGATGTGCTGGAAGTGTGTGGTTGATTTGAGAGTTGTGAGCATTGAAAACCAGAGATAGTTGTTGAATTTCTTCCTCCCGAGCATGAAGTATATTCCAAGTTTAATAAAGCAACGTTAGGAGACAAACATAATGCATCAATCACAAGGGGATTCTGATCTGCTCTGAAAATTGTCTTAATGTAAAATGCTTTCTATTTCCTTATAGATGATGATGTCAATGATGTGAATATTTTAATGACCGGTTTATGCCTACACCATTCTGTTGTTAGGGTATGCTCACACCATTCAAAATCAGAAAATGGAATGTTAAAATCCTACATGCACTTGGCACTATGGTCTCCTTTTCTTTCACTATGGTTAAAGACAAGCAAATTTATTTTAAACTTTAATTCAACAGTAACTAACAAATAGTATGGCGTATATAGCTAACAGCAGCAATACCACACAAAAACTATTTTGAAGCTAGTTTGTGAAGGGCATCTAAATACTGCAACTGCTGCTAGTACTACTACTACTACTACTACTATTAACAGGCCTACTACTACTATTAACAGGCCTACTACTACTACTAACAGGCCTACTACTACTACTACTACTACTACTACTAACAGGCCTACGACTACTACTACTACTAACAGGCCTACTACTACTACTAACAGGCCTACTACTACTACTAACCTGCCTACTACTACTACTAACATGCCTACTACTACTACTACTACTAACAGGTCTACTACTACTACTAACAGGCCTACTACTACTACTAACAGGCCTACTACTACTACTAACAGGCCTACTACTACTACTACTAACATGCCTACTACTACTACTACTACTAACACTACTACTACTAATACTACTACTACTACTAACAGGCCTACAACTACTACTACTACTAACAGGCCTACTACTACTACTAACATGCCTACTACTACTACTACTACTAACACTACTACTACTAATACTACTACTACTACTAACATGCCTACTACTACTACTACTACTAACACTACTACTTCTACTACTACTACTACTACTAACATACCTACTACTACTACTAACACTACTACTACTAATACTACCACTACTACTAACAGGCCTACTACTACTACTAACACTACTACTACTAATAACAGGCCAAGTACTACTACTACTAACACTACTACTACTAATACTACTACTAACAGGTCTACAACTACTACTACTACTAACAGGCCTACTAGTACTACTACTACTACTACTAACAGGCCTACTACTACTACTAACACTACTACTACTAATACTACTACTACTACTAACAGGCCTACTACTACTACTACTACTACTAACACTACTACTACTACTAACAGGCCTACTACTACTACTAACATGCCTACTACTACTACTACTACTAACACTACTACTACTAATACTACTACTACTACTAACATGCCTACTACTACTAACACTACTACTTCTACTACTACTACTACTACTAACATGCCTACTACTACTACTAACACTACTACTACTAATACTACCACTACTACTAACAGGCCTACAACTACTACTACTACTAACAGGCCTACTACTACTACTACTACTACTAACAGGCCTACTACTACTACTAACACTACTACTACTAATAACAGGCCAAGTACTACTACTACTAACACTACTACTACTAATACTACTACTAACAGGTCTACAACTACTACTACTACTAACAGGCCTACTACTACTACTACTACTACTACTAACAGGCCTACTACTACTACTA
>NW_027008803.1:52500-71686 GCF_036934945.1 Oncorhynchus masou masou
TACTACCAGGCCTACTACTACTACTACTACTACTACTATTACTACTAACACTACTACTACTACTACTACTAACAGGCCTACTACTACTACTACTACTAACAGGCCTAGTGCTACTACTACTACTAACAGGCCTACTACTACTACTACTACTAACAGGCCTACTACTACTGCTAACAGGCCTACTACTACTACTACTAACAGACCTACTACTACTACTATTACTAACAGGCCTACTACTACTACTAACAGGCCTACTACTACTATTACTAACAGGCCTACTACTACTACTACTACTAACAGGTCTACTACTACTACCACTAACAGGCCTACTAATACTACTACTAACAGGCCTACTACTACTACTACTAACAGGCCTACTACTACTACTAACAGGCCTACTACTATGACTGCTACTACTACTAACAGGCCTACTACTACAACTACTAACAGGCCTACTACTACTATTACTACTACTAACAGGCCTACTACTACTACTACTACTACTACTAACAGGCCTACCACTAGTACTACTACTACCAACAGGCCTACTACTAATACTACCAACAGGCCTACTACTACTACTACTAACAGGCCTAGTGCTACTACTACTACTACTAACAGGCCTAGTGCTACTACTACTACTACTAACAGGCCAAGTGCTACTACTACTACTACTAACAGGCCTACTACTACTACTACTAACAGGCCTAGTGCTACTACTACTACTACTAACAGGCCTAGTGCTACTACTACGACTACTAACAGGCCAAGTGCTACTACTACTACTAACAGGCCTACTACTACTACTACTACTACTACTACTAACAGGCCTACTACTACTATTACTAACTGGCCTACTACTACTATTACTAACAGGTCTACTACTACTAACACTACTACTACTACTACTACTAACAGGTCTACTACTACTACTACTAACACTACTACTACTACTACTAACAGGCCTACTACTACTACTACTACTACTACTACTAACAGGCCTACTACTACGACTACTAACAGGCCTACTACTACTACTACTACTACTGCTACTACTACTACTACTAACAGCCCTACTACTACTACTACTACTAACAGGCCTACTACTACTACTAACAGGCCTACTACTACTACTACTACTAACAGGCCTACTACTACTACTAACAGGCCTACTACTAACAGGCCTACTACTAACAGGCCTACTACTACTACTACTACTAACAGGCCTACTACTACTACTAACAGGCCTACTACTAACAGGCCTACTACTAACAGGCCTACTACTACTACTACTACTAACAGGCCTACTACTACTACAAACAGGCCTACTACTACTACTAACAGCCTACTACTAACAGGCCTACTACTACTACAAACAGGCCTACTACAACAAACAGGCCTACTACTACTAACAGGCCTACTACTACTACTACTAACAGGCCTACTACTATTACAAACAGGCCTACTACAACTACTAACAGGCCTACTACTACTACTACTACTACTACTACTAACAGGCCTACTACTAACAGGCCTACTACTACTATTACTACTACTAACAGGCCTACTACTACTACTACTACTACTACTAACAGGCCTACCACTAGTACTACTACTACCAACAGGCCTACTACTAATACTACCAACAGGCCTACTACTACTACTACTAACAGGCCTAGTGCTACTACTACTACTACTAACAGGCCTAGTGCTACTACTACTACTACTAACAGGCCAAGTGCTACTACTACTACTACTAACAGGCCTACTACTACTACTACTAACAGGCCTAGTGCTACTACTACTACTACTAACAGGCCTAGTGCTACTACTACGACTACTAACAGGCCAAGTGCTACTACTACTACTAACAGGCCTACTACTACTACTACTACTACTACTAACAGGCCTACTACTACTATTACTAACTGGCCTACTACTACTATTACTAACAGGTCTACTACTACTAACACTACTACTACTACTACTACTAACAGGTCTACTACTACTACTACTAACACTACTACTACTACTACTAACAGGCCTACTACTACTACTACTACTACTACTACTAACAGGCCTACTACTACGACTACTAACAGGCCTACTACTACTACTACTACTACTGCTACTACTACTACTACTAACAGCCCTACTACTACTACTACTACTAACAGGCCTACTACTACTACTAACAGGCCTACTACTAACAGGCCTACTACTAACAGGCCTACTACTAACAGGCCTACTACTACTACTACTACTAACAGGCCTACTACTACTACAAACAGGCCTACTACTACTACTAACAGCCTACTACTAACAGGCCTACTACTACTACAAACAGGCCTACTACTACTAACAGGCCTACTACTACTACTACTAACAGGCCTACTACTATTACAAACAGGCCTACTACAACTACTAACAGGCCTACTACTACTACTACTACTACTACTACTAACAGGCCTACAACTAACAGGCCTACTACTACTACTACTACTACTAACAGGCCTACTACTACTACTAATACTACTAACAGGCCTACTACTACTACTACTACTACAAACAGGCCTACTACTACTACTACTACTACTAACAGGCCTACTACTAACAGGCCTACTACTACTACTACTACTAACAGGCCTACTACTAACAGGCCTACTACTACTACTACTACTACAAACAGGCCTACTACTAACAGGCCTACTACTACTACTACTACTACTAACAGGCCTACTACTAACAGGCCTACTACTACTACTACTACTACTAACAGGCCTACTACTACTACTACTACTACAAACAGGCCTACTACTACAAACATGCCTACTACTACTACTACTACTACTACTAACAGGCCTACTACTAACAGGCCTACTACTACTACTACTACTAACAGGCCTACTACTACTACTACTACTACTAACAGGCCTACTACTAACAGGCCTACTACTACTACTACTACTACAAACAGGCCTACTACTAACAGGCCTACTACTACTACAAACAGGCCTACTACTACTACTACTACTACTAACAGGCCTACTACTACTACAAACAGGCCTACTACTACTACTACTACTACTAACAGGCCTACTACTACTAACAGGCCTACTACTACTACTACTACTACAAACAGGCCTACTACTACTAACAGGCCTACTACTACTACTACTACTACTAACAGGCCTACTACTACTAACAGGCCTACTACTACTACTACTACTACAAACAGGCCTACTACTACTACTCTACTACTAACAGGCCTACTACTACTACTACTAACAGGCCTACTACTACTACTACTACTACTAACAGGCCTACTACTACTACTACTACTACTAACAGGCCTACTACTACTAACAGGCCTACTACTACTACTACTACTACTAACAGGCCTACTACTACTACTACTACTACTAACAGGCCTACTACTACTAACAGGCCTACTACTACTACTACTACTACAAACAGGCCTACTACTACTAACAGGCCTACTACTACTACTACTACTACTAACAGGCCTACTACTACTACTACTACTACTAACAGGCCTACTACTACTAACAGGCCTACTACTACTACTACTACTACAAACAGGCCTACTACTACTACTACTACTACAAACAGGCCTACTACTACTACTACTACTACTACTAACAGGCCTACTACTAATAATAATTATACAGCCTACACTTTCCATACGTAATATACAGCTTAAAATGCACACAGCATCACAAATAATTATCAAAATTATGAAAGCAAAAAATATAAATATACAGTTGAATTTGGAAGTTGGAACACCTTAGCCAAATACATTTAAACTCAGTTTTTCACAATTCCTGACATTTTATCCAAGTTAAAATTCCCCGTCTTCGGTCAGTTAGGATCACCACTTTATTTTAAGAATGTGAAATGTCAGAATAAAAGCAGAGAGAATTATTTATTTCAGTTTTAATTTATTTCATCACATTCCCAGTGGGTCAGAAGTTTACATACACTCAATTAGTATTTGGTAGCATTGCCTTTACATTGTTTAACTTAGGTCAAACGTTTCAGGTAGCCTTCCACAAGCTTCCCACAATAAGTTGGGTGAATTTTGGCCCATTCCTCCTGACAGAGCTGGTGTAACTGAGTCAGGTTTGTAGACCTCCTTGCTCACACACGCTTTTTCAGTTCTGCCCACAAATTGTCTATAGGTTTGAGGTCAGGGCTTTGTGATGGCCACTCCATTACCTTGACTTTGTTGTCCTTAAGCCATTTTGCCACAACTTTGGAAGTATGCTTGGGGTCATTGTCCATTTGGAAGACCAATTTGCAACCAAGCTTTAACTTCCTGACTGATGTCTTGAGATGTTGCTTCAATATATCCACATTATTTTCCTACCTCATGATGCCATCTATTTTGTGAGGTGCACCAGTCCCTCCTGCAGCAAAGCACCCCCACAACATGATGCTGCCACCACCGTGCTTCACGTTTGGGATGGTGTCCTTCGGCTTGCAAGCCTCCCCCTTTTTCCTCCAAACATAACATTATGGCCAAACAGTTCTATTTTTGTTTCATCAGACCAGAGGACATTTCTCCAAAAAGTACTATCTTTGTCCCCATGTGCATTTGCAAACCGTAGTCTGGCTTTTTTATGGCGGCTTTGGAGCAGTGGCTTCTTCCTTGCTGAGCGGCCTTTCAGGTTATGTCGATATAGGACTCGTTTTACTGTGGATATAGATACTTTTGTACCCGTTTCCTCCAGCATCTTCACAAGGTCCTTTGCTGTTGTTCTGGGATTGAGTTGCACTTTTCGCACCGAAGTACGTTCAACTCTAGGAGACAGAATGCGTCTCCTTTCTGAGCGGTATGACGGCTGCGTGGTCCCATGGTGTTTATATGTGCGTACTATTGTTTGAACAGATGAACATGGTATCTTCAGGCATTTGGAAATTGCTCCCAAGAATGAACCTGTCACCAAGGAGCAGCGTACATAGAGTTCCACATCTTTATTACTGAGGGAAACTTCCAAACAAAAGAGAAAAACAAACAACAACCCGTGACAATAGAGGTGTTACATGCACTAACTCAAAACAATATCCCACAAAACACAGTGGGGAAATGGCTGCCTAAATATGATCCCCAATCAGAGACAACGATAAACAGCTGCCTCTGATTGGGAACCATACCAGGCCAACATAGAAATAAACAACCTAGACTAGAACACCCCCCTACCTAGTCACACCCCGACCTAACCAAAATAGAGAATAAAAATGCGAACTTTGGTCAGGGCGTGACAGAACCAGAGGTCTACAATTTGTGGAGGTCTACAATTTGTTTTCTGAGGTCTTGTCTGATTTTCTCAAGATGTCAAGCAGAGGCACTGAGTTTGAAGGTCGGCCTTGAAATATGTCCACAGGTACACCTCCAATTGACTCAAATTATGTCAATTAGCCTATCAGAATCTTCTAAAGCCATGACATCATTTTCTGGAATTTTCCAAGCTGTTTAAAGGCACAGTCAACTTAGTGTATGTAAACTTCTGACCCACTGGAATTGTGATACAGTGAAATAATCTGTCTGTAAACAATTGTTGGAAAAATTACTTGTGTAATGCACAAAGTAGATGTCCTAACCGACTTTCCAAAACTATAGTTTGTTAACAAGAAATTTGTGGAGTGGTTGAAAAACGAGTATTAACAACTCCAACCTAAGTACATGTAAACTTCCGACTTCAACTGTATCTCTGGAGGTAGCTCATCTGACCCAACCATCCCCCAGGACACAAGGGCCTACATAAGAGGTTAGTTATTCAAATGAATTATATACAGTGGGGCAAAAAAGTATTTAGTCAGCCACCAATTGTGCAAGTTCTCCCACTTAAAAAGGTGAGAGAGGCCTGTAATTTTCATCATAGGTACACTTCAACTATGCCAGTAAAATTGAGGGGAAAAAATCCAGAAAATCACATTGTAGGATTTTTAATGAATTTATTTGCAAATTATGATGGAAAATAAGTATTTGGTCACCTACAAACAACCAAGATTTCTGGCTCTTACAGACCTGTAACTTCTTCTTTAAGAGGCTCCTCTGTCCTCCACTCGTTATCTGTATTAATGGCACCTGTTTGAACTTGTTATCAGTATAAAAAACACCTGTCCACAACCTCAAACAGTCACACTCCAAACTCCACCATGGCCAAGACCAAAGAGCTGTCAAAGGACACCAGAAACAAAATTGTAGACCTGCACCAGGCTGGGAAGACTGAATCTGCAACAGGTAAGCAGCTTGGTTTGAATAAATCAACTGTGGGAGCAATTATTAGGAAATGGAAGACATACAAGACCACTGATAATCTCCCTCGATCTGGGGCTCACGCAAGATCTCACCCCGTGAGGTCAAAATGATCACAAGAACGGGATGCAAAAATCCCCGAACCACACGGGGGGACCTAGTGAATGACCTGCAGAGAGCTGGGACCAAAGTAACAAAGCCTACCATCAGTAACACACTACGCCACCAGGGACTCAAATCCTGCAGTGCCAGACGTGTCCCCCTGCTTAAGCCAGTACATGTCCAGGCCCGTCTGAAGTTTGCTAGAGAGCATTTGGATGATCCAGAAGAAGATTGGGAGAATGTCATATGGTCAGATGAAACCAAAAGATAGAGATTGAGATAAACTTTTGTTATTGACCAAATACTTATTTTCCACCATAATTTGCAAATACATTAATTAAAAATACTACAATGTGGTTTCCTGGATTTTTTTTCTCATTTTGTCTGTCATAGTTGAAGTGTACCTATGATGAAAATTACAGGCCTCCCTCATCTTTTTAAGCAGGAGAACTTGCACAATTGGTGGCTGACAAAATACTTTTTTCTGTGTTTTTCTGTTTTTCCATTTCTATGTTTAGCCTGATATGGTTCTCAATCAGAGGCAGCTGTTTATCATTGTCCCTGATTGAGAACCATATTTAGGTAGCCTGGGTTTCACTGTTGGTTTGTGGGTGTTTGTTTCCGTGTGAAGTGTTTGTCGCCACACGGTACTGGTTCGGTTGGATTATGTCGTTTATTGTTTTTGTTTCATAGTGTTATTTCATAGTGTTCAGTGCTTTTCTTATTAAAATCGTCATGAACACTTACCACGCGGCATCTTGGTCCGATCCTTACTCCTCTTCAGACGAAGAGGAGGAAATCTGCCATTACAGTACTCTTGATACTCCAGATTTTTCATAGTGGGTTAGTGTAGAACACCAAAATTGTTCATTTTCATTACAGAAGGATGATTAAGACACCTTGTCAGCTGCCACAGAGAGTGAAGATACAGAGAGGCCTGTTGAGGTTTACACCTTAAAAATAACATCTAACAGTTGATGATAGTGTTTTATCATAAAACTTGCAAATTCTGTTTCTCTAACAAAACATTGCTGGAAATTACAATGAGGAAGAGGGTCCATCCACCTCCACAGCACAACTTACCTCAGTAAGATGTTGTTCAGTATTGGCCCATGACTAACAATGAAACTAAGTAGACGTGGCACAGTGAAATTCTTAGGGCCAATAACCGAAAGGTTGCAAGTTCGAATCTCCGAGCTAACAAGGTAAAAATCTGTTGTTCTGTCCCTGAACAAGGCAATTAACCCACTGTTTCTAGGCCGTCATTGTAAATAGGTTGTTCTTAACTGACTTGCCTAGTTAAATAAAGGTCATAACATTTTTTTAAATCTGTCATTTTGTGTTCCTATAGCTGCCTGTGAAACAGCTGTATATTGTGTACTTAGAGAAACACATTGAACATTTTAATTTAGAAATTGACCACCTTAGGCTGCAGATGCAAAGGATAAAAATATAAACACAACTGCTGGAACATCCGTTAAAGGTGGATGAGGTGCCCACAGGTAGATGATATTACTTGTTTGAACAACAAAAAATATTAACTACTGTACTACATTTGTACTTGCAGGAAATTAAGAAGACTTCATAAAAAGAAAGGCATATAGTCTTTATTTGACACTGGGGAGGTGAAGGATCAATCAGAAATGATGGCAGCATATTGTGTCTGACTACTCTTCCATTTTGTCCATTTTGTGCGTTAGCGGGGTGGTCAGGATCGTTCACTGTTGAGTAGGACATTGTTCTCCTCTAATTGTGGCAATGTTGAGGAGAATCACACATGCCACAATAATGTCACATGCCTTTTCTGGGGTGACCCTGAGCCTACGAAGACACTGGAACCGGGCCTTGAGCATCCCAATGGCCATCTCTGCCCTGGCTCATGTCCTGCAGTGAGCCAAGTTATAACGTTGCTGCGGGCCGGGCTCAGGATCAGGGGTCAGCAAATAGGGCTGGCAGGGGTACCCTCTGTCACTGAGCAGGTAACCATCCAACTCTCCTATGAGAATACGAGGATACAGTTTACATTTTCATTTGCAATAGGAGGACACAAAATATTGATTAAAGTAGGATATAGCTATATATATATATATATATATATATAAACTCACAACGGCAAATCTAGCGCTCAGTGTACACACAAAAAAATCTTGCACAGACATAATCTCCTTCATTTACTGAAGGATCTGTGATCGGAATATGAGTGCCATCTATGCAGTCAATCACACCCGGAAACTCTAAAATATATCAAACTAACTGATTAGTGCTTCAAGTCTCAAAGCTTCATACTAAATAAATAAATAATTTCTTAGACTGATACCTGCAATTTTGTGGAATTCTTATTTGATGGTCTGTGACTTGGGAACACCACAAAAGTGTACAGTAAACGTTTCAGTGCTAGAGTCACATTTCTGACAGCCCGACAGACGGTTGCATTGAAATATTCTCACTGCCACCGATATAGAAAACTCCCGTTGGCAAAAAAACAACAAAGTGCAAAACAAAGAATTTGTTCCGAACTGAGAGCATGTCAACAATGTGTCATATGAACGATATGAGGGCTGAGAATATTGTTCAGATGATTGATCGATTGTGCAGAAAAATGGAAATGCTGAAATATAATCATCAGGGAATGATTAAACATCCAAGCATGGTCTGATCACCCTCTCCCGACAGAGATTTCTGCGTAGTATTTGTGCTTCAATATGAACTGGCTCTTCAAGAAAAGGACACGCCATGTCTGACACCTCCTTCAGTCTGCAGGCTTCAGCTAAAGGGGAGGAGAAACTGCCAGTGAGCAGGTTAGCTTCACGGAGTATGTTGCCATAATAACTGACTCAAGAGTTAAATTGAACTGGCTTTGGGAAACGGAAAACCGAGTTTCCTTGAACTCTGAGTTTTGTAAGAATGTGCTATTTCTTATGCAAATGACCAGCTTACTGCTATTGCCTTGCTGACAACACATAGCAACGTATTTTCACAGACTCACTTAAATCATCCACAACACTGTCAAAATAGGATACATCCTAGCCACAGGTGCTAGCCTTCAGTTCGGCCACAACATCCAGTGAGGACACGAACGCACACACATTACACACTAACTACCGAGGACATACAGATAAGACTCCTACACACATTGGCAGGGAGAAACAGAATAGGGAGAGACAACCTTGATTTAGAGACAAGCACACACACATAATCTCCCTCTTAGCTGAACATTGTGTGACGGGGAACGGCACGACGAGACTCAGAAGGATGACGCACGGCTCAACAGGACCAATCCAAGAAGACAACACCTCAACTGTGACCAACCAGAACTTCCAGACTCAACCTACTTTCTGTACTGTATATAACATGCTTGCACTCTGTTATCGGAGCTTCTTTCTGATGGTTCCTTAGGAGCCGAATGAACGGGCCCGTATACGCTGTACCAGATATCTTTACTCTGAATAAACTGCCACATGTTATACCTTTATCTCCTCGTCCGAATCGATCCTTGACCGACTCGCCTACCTGTGTCTCTCACTTTTATCAACAGTTTTCAGTAAACCCGCTTTCTAAAACAGGGCCCTGGTTTCCCCAATTTATTCCCTTCTCATGTTTTAACGTTTTCTAGGTAGTATTTCCAGCGAAACCCCCCGCAATCAGGTTCAGCAATAATCTTTCAACGTCCAACTTCTCAGTTATTGTTTTCATACCGTCGAGGGGCGGGGGCAGGTGCTTTCCAAACGGGTCACGTAGCATTACTGTAGGACCACACCCACCACGTATTTATTCCAAAACACGTGTCAACACAAAGACTCAAGTCCCTGCCTGCCATCAGGATTAAACCTGCTTTCAGAGGGCATAACCCACAAACTTGCTTTCAAAAGAAACATTCTGCTAACCAGTGTTTCTCTTTCTTTGTTTATGGTCCTGCATAGCCAAACATCCCTGGCTGTGATGTGTTCAGTATGAGCACACTAAAGCAAAACAATTTGCCCATGAAAAATTACATCTGTTTTTGTAGGGCAAGTTCAGGGAGGCATATCTAGGCTAAAATTCCAATTGTACATTACTCCTTTTGTCACGTCTTATCAAGGTGGGTGGAATCAGGCGCAGAGAGCAGATAGTGATATGACAGTTTATTCTCCAGCGAACAAAAAACACGGTCAACCCAACACACACAGGGTGAACAATCCAACACAGGATCAAAGACAGACCGGAGAATAACAACACAAGAACTACACCGACTGACATGAAGCATACAAATAACAATCCCGCACTAAACAAGGGAGGGACAACCTACTACATATACAGACACTAATTAACTAAACAACACACAGGTGAAACCAATCAGACAAAACCAACAGACACACGAAAAGGGATCGGTAGTGGCTCGTTGGACGGTGACGACGAACGCTGAGCACCGCCTGAACAGGCAGGAGAGCCAACCTCGGCGGAAGTGGTGTCACCTTTACTGCAGGTAGTCTAGTGGTTAGAGTGTTAGGCCAGTAACCAAATGGATGCTGGATTGAATCCCCGAGCTGCAAGGTAAAAATGTGTCTTTCTGCAACCTAAACAAGGCAGTTAACCCACTGTTCCCAGTTAACCCACTTTAGGCTGTCATTGTATTAATAATTTGTTCTTAACTTACTTGCCTAGTTAAATAAAGGATAATTTAAAAAATATATTTTCTAAATTACAAAACATTTTCCAGTGACTGAACTACACTATGGAAAGGGACACAGGTGTACACACACACCATTCAAATTATTTTAAAACTACCATCATCCCATCTCCCTTCATTTAAGTAACCTAATTACTGATTGGAAATGTTTTATTAAAAAAAATATATATGTTTCACCTTTATTTAACCAGGTAGGCTAGTTGAGAACAAGTTCTCATTTACAACTGCGACCTGGCCAAGATAAAGCATACAACTGTACAAATGAATGTCAAGGCACCCTTTTGTTCACTGGTCCAATCATGTCAAATCAGTGATTAAAGGAAGGGCGGAGGGATGGATGCACTTTTAAGAAATAAGAACAGGGCTGAAAGACCAAGTCTCGTTTTCACTTTGCTTTTATTTGGAACAAACAATTAACTATCTTGAAAAATAAAATAAAAATGAGATTTGCCAAATCCATTTGAAAATGCAGTGTGAGGGGCAGTACACTTCATAACAAGCCAACAGTAAAAATGTCACTCCCCACGGTATCCTGCTCCTGAAATCTGCTCCTGCCTTCATCCCAGTCAACAGCACCAGAGCATTGGGGTAGGTGCATGTCTGACATCAACATGTACGTAATTACAATGATAATTGAATATGGTCAATAAAAATAAAATATCCCATAAATATACTGTTGACACATAGGCCATGGTGTAATGAAATGTTTTGCCTTGTGTGGTAGTAGGTCTTGTGGGTTTTCACACTCATTGTCATAACCACACCTATAACACAAAATGCAGTATGTCACAACAGGTCTAAAAATGTGTCATAATGCTGTTATGACCATATTATAAAAGTTTATGACACGTTATATCAGCGGTTATGACATATTATGACTTGGTTATGACCGTGTCATAATGTGTTGTGACGCTGGGTGTCAAGTAAAATGTTTCCCAACTATTCAAACTGAACAGGACTCAGGAGATATGCTTCTTCAAAGTTTAGAATTTCAGTTGATTAATATAGCGCCTTCCCTTGGGCCAATCAGTGTCAGGGGCAATAACTCCATGTGCCACTAGAACAGATGGTATATACTATATACCATTACATTTACATTACATTTAAGTCATTTGGCAGACACTCTTATCCAGAGCGACTTACAAATTGGTGAATTCACCTTATGACATCCAGTGGAACAGCCACTTTACAATAGTGCATCTAAATCATTTAAGGGGGGGTGAGAAGGATTACTTTATCCTATCCTAGGTATTCCTTAAAGAGGTGGGGTTTCAGGTGTCTCCGGAAGGTGGTGATTGACTCCGCTGTCCTGGCGTCGTGAGGGAGTTTGTTCCACCATTGGGGGGCCAGAGCAGCGAACAGTTTTGACTGGGCTGAGCGGGAACTGTACTTCCTCAGTGGTAGGGAGGCGAGCAGGCCAGAGGTGGATGAACGCAGTGCCCTTGTTTGGGTGTAGGGCCTGATCAGAGCCTGGAGGTACTGCGGTGCCGTTCCCCTCACAGCTCCGTAGGCAAGCACCATGGTCTTGTAGCGGATGCGAGCTTCAACTGGAAGCCAGTGGAGAGAGCGGAGGAGCGGGGTGACGTGAGAGAACTTGGGAAGGTTGAACACCAGACGGGCTGCGGCGTTCTGGATGAGTTGTAGGGGTTTAATGGCACAGGCAGGGAGCCCAGCCAACAGCGAGTTGCAGTAATCCAGACGGGAGATGACAAGTGCCTGGATTAGGACCTGCGCCGCTTCCTGTGTGAGGCAGGGTCGTACTCTGCGGATGTTGTAGAGCATGAACCTACAGGAACGGGCCACCGCCTTGATGTTAGTTGAGAACGACAGGGTGTTGTCCAGGATCACGCCAAGGTTCTTAGCGCTCTGGGAGGAGGACACAATGGAGTTGTCAACCGTGATGGCGAGATCATGGAACGGGCAGTCCTTCCCCGGGAGGAAGAGCAGCTCCGTCTTGCCGAGGTTCAGCTTGAGGTGGTGATCCGTCATCCACACTGATATGTCTGCCAGACATGCAGAGATGCGATTCGCCACCTGGTCATCAGAAGGGGGAAAGGAGAAGATTAATTGTGTGTCGTCTGCATAGCAATGATAGGAGAGACCATGTGAGGTTATGACAGAGCCAAGTGACTTGGTGTATAGCGAGAATAGGAGAGGGCCTAGAACAGACCCCTGGGGGACACCAGTGGTGAGAGTGCGTGGTGAGGAGACAGATTCTCGCCACGCCACCTGGTAGGAACGACCTGTCAGGTAGGACGCAATCCAAGCGTGGGCCGCGCCGGAGATGCCCAACTCGGAGAGGGTGGAGAGGAGGATCTGATGGTTCACAGTATCGAAGGCAGCCGATAGGTCTAGAAGGATGAGAGCAGAGGAGAGAGAGTTAGCTTTAGCAGTGCGGAGCGCCTCTGTGATACAGAGAAGAGCAGTCTCCACTGCTATTTACCACATAGCAGTGGTAAAAGAGACCATCTGAGGATAATCAGCATAAAACAGAATCAATTGACTTGGTGTACAGAGAGAACAGGAGAGGGCCTAGTACAGAGCCCTGAGGAACAACAGTAGTGCGACCTCGTGGTGCAGACACTGGCCTTCTCCACCTCACCTGGTAGGAGCAACCTGCTAGGTAGAATGCAATACAGGAGTGTGCAGAGCCTGAGATGACCAGCCTTGAGAGGGTGGAGAGGAGGATCTGATGGTTCATTATGTTGAAGGCAGCAGAGAGATCTAGGCCACTATCGGAGATGTCAACAAAACCATCAACACCGGTCTGGTTACTGACTGACTGACACACCCACACACACACAGCAGTAAGGAGCTGCTCAGACTGCATGTCTCTCTGCTTTACTGACCAACCAGAAGACCCACAATGAGATGTTCAGAGTTGTCTTTCTGTGAAAAGCCAGACTGTCATTGTCCTCGTGTAATATAATGTAATAAATAGTAAAACAGTCCGCCTGTTTTCAGATCTACTTCATTATTTGGTGGCTTTGTATAGATTCAGGTTAGGGGAGCAATAGTCACCTGACCTGGTTTCTTCATATAGCATTTAGAAACGATTAAAATATGGTATTATAGTGACATTTATTTTGTTCCACATCAAGTCAATTTTAGTTGGAGCAGCAGAGAACACCTTAAAGGGGCAATCTGCAATTGGTACATCCATTTTTTGAAATTTTTATTAATGATATTTACTCATTGAATCTTGAAGAATATAATTTAAATGCCTCATGAGCTTAATTCAATTGTCCTACATAATCATAACCCCAAATTTAAGCTGGTTTTATTTCTGTTTGTTAACCATGTCATTGTAAACAATATCTTGGTTGGTCAGGTCTTTCATCCATAACTCTGTCTGTTAATTTGATAGTGGTTAGAATTATCCAGCCCCATTCCTAATCTTATTTCCATAACAGTGGCAGTGTGACCGCTTTGTTACTGTTTAAAGTGTACACAGTTAGGCCTATATGTAGTTATATGTGAGTATAAACATTCATATCTCTGGAAACCAAGTCATTCAATTAATCACAGATTGACACGTCACACAGCAATATGAATAAGAGCTTTACCTCAAATATTTAAGGAGTATGAAATACAGTTGACCATAGATTAACACACAGGGTCACATAGAATGTAAGAAATGCTACTTGTTTTAAACCCCAAGGTGCTACAATAAAAACACATCTAAGCAATAAGTAGTCAATTCTACAGCACAAAGACTACAGAGATCTGTAATACACTGAAATAAAAAGGTAAGATGTACAGCAGGGTGTCTAGGAAGGACATCAACTGTTAAAACATGGAATAGTAGTGAAATGTTTTTGTTCCCATTTGAAATAGATTTAAGTTGGACCAGCAGAGAACACCTTAAAGACCTTGAGTCCACACAGGTAGACCTATTCATTACTGTGAGTATGAACATCCATAGGCATAGAAACCAAGGACACGATTCAATGCAAATGGCAGAAGTTCAGCATTACAGCGTGATTGACATTTTTAAATGTCAATGTAATATTTCAGTTTTAATACATTTGCAAAAATGGTGCAGAACTGAAAAAGCTTGTGCGAGCAAGGAGGCCTACAAACCTGACTCAGTTACACCAGCTCTGTCAGGAGGAATGGGCCAAAATTCACCCAACTTATTGTGGGAAGCTTGTGGAATGCTATCTGAAACATTTGACCCAAGTAAAATAAATTAAAGGTAACTTCTGACCCACTGGGAATGTGATGAAATAAATAAAGAATTCTCTCTAGTATTCTGACATTTCACATTCTTAAAATAAAGTGGTGATCCTAACTGACCTAAGACAGTGATTTTTACTTGGATTAGATGTCAGGAATTGTGAAAAACTGAGTTTAAATGTATTTGGCTAAGGTGTATGTAAACATATGACTTCAACTGTAAGTAATCTACACAAATCTATAACTACATTTATAACATGAAGAATGTACATCTTTATATTTACAACATCCACTTTCCTTTGCAGTGGAGACAGTCACAAAGTCACTCAGTTCTACATTGTAGAATAATAGTGAAGACATCAACTATGGCATAACACATATGGAATCATGTAGTAACCAAAACAAGTGTTAAACAAATCAAAATAGATTTTATATTTTAGATTCTTCAAAGTAGCCACCTTGATGACAGCTTTGCACACTCTTGGCATTCTCTCAACCAGCTTCACCTGGAATGCTTTTCCAACAGTCTTGAAGGTGTTCCCACATATGCTGAGCACTTGTTGGCTGCTTTTCCTTCCCTCTGTGGTCCAACTTATCCCAAACCATCTCAATTGGGTTGAGGTCGGGTGATTGTGGAGGCCAGGTCATCTGATGCAGCACTCCATCACTCTCCTTATTGGTCAAATAGCCATTACACAGCCTGGTGTGTTGGGTCATTGTCCTGTTGAAAAATAAATGACTGTCCCACTAAGCGCAAACCAGATGGGGTGGCGTATCGCTGCAGAATGCTATGGTAGCCATGCTGGTTAAGTGTGCCGTTAATTCTAAATAAAATCACTGACAGTGTCACCAGCAAAGCACCCCAGACCATCACACCTCCTCCTCCATGCTTCACATTGGGAACAACACATGCAGGGATCACCTGTTCACCTACTCTGCGTCTCACAAAGGCATGGCGGTTGGAACCAAAAATCTCAAATTTGGACTCATCAGACCAAAGGACAGAGTTCCACCGGTCTAATGTCCATTGCTTGTTTCTTGGCCCAAGCAAGTCTCTTCTTAATATGGGTATCCTTCTTATTATTGGTATCCTGTTACTTGAACTCTGTGAAGCATGTATTTGGGCAGCAATTTCTGAGGCTGGTAATTGTAATGAACTTATCCTCTGCAGCAAAGGTAACTCTGGATCTTCCTTTCCTGTGGCGATCCTCATGAGAGCCAGTTTCATCATAAGGCTTGATGGTTTTTGCGAATGCACTTGAAGAAACTTTCCAGATTGATTGACCTTCATGTTTTAAAGTAATGATGGACTGTCGTTTCTCTTTACTTATTTGAGCTGTTCTTGGTATAATGTGGACTTGGCCTTTTACCAAATGGGGCTATCTTCTGTTTACCACCCCTACCTTGTCACAACACAACTGATTGGCTCAAACACATTAAGAAGGAAAGAAATTCAACAAATTAACTTTTAACAAGGCACACCTACAGTGGGACAAAAAAGTATTTAGTCAGCCACCAATTGTGCAAGTTCTCCCACTTATAAGATGAGAGAGGCCTGTAATTTTCATCATAGGTACACTTCAACTATGACAGACAAAATGAGAAAAAAAAATCCAGAAATCACATTGTAGGATTTCTTATGAATTTATTTGCAAATTATGGTGGAAAATAAGTATTTGGTCAATAACAAAAGTTTATCTCAATACTTTGTTATATACCCTTTGTTGGCAATGACAGAGGTCAAACATTTTCTGTAAGTCTTCACAAGGTTTTCACACACTGTTGCTGGTATTTTCCATGGTCTTCCGGGCCTTTTGGTGCACCTGAGCTCACTAGTGTTTTCTTTCTTTATAACATTGTACCAAATAGTTGATTTGTTCAAACCTAATGGTTTTGCTATCTCGCTGATGGGTTTGTTCAGCCTAATGATGTCTTGCTTCACTGGCAGTGACAGCTCCTTGGACTTCATATTGAGGGTTAAAAGCAACATATACCAAATGCAGATGCCACACTTCAAATCAACTCTAGACCTTTTATCTGCTTACTTGTAAATTAACTAATGAGGGAATAACACACACCTGGCCATGGAACAGCTGAGCAGCCAATTGTCCAATTACCTTTTGGTCCCTTAAAAAGGGTGGGACCACATATAAAAGTGCTGTAATTCCTACACTGTTCACCTGATTTGGATGTAAATACCCTCAAATTAAAGCTGAAAGTCTGCAATTTCAGCTCATATTCATTGTTTAATTTCAACTTCAATATGCTGTGGAAGACAGCTAAAAATGTTGCTGTCACTGAATGTGAAGAGAACTGGGGTTGAATCCCTGTCAGTATGCTGTCCGAATTCACGACAGCATTCTGCTGTGTAGTAGCAACTATTAACAACCCCTATTGACAACACCCAGCTACCCACATACACTATATACATGACCACCCCTTCAAATTAGAGTCAATGCATATGGAGGAAGTTCAGCATTACGGCGTGATTGAAATTTTAAAGGCAATGTTCCCGCTTTAGTGGAGACTACATTCATGGTAAATGCTGAATATGTCGGCTCAATGGGAAATGACCTTTACATTTCTATAGCTCAATCTGAACCGCTTCAGTGATGCAGATTGAATAGCGCCCCAAGTCATTCAATGAGTTAATCACAGATAGCATTAGGAATAACAACTTTACTATGAAAATGAAATACTACTTGAAATAGAACTTAAATTAATTTGAATATTATTCATTTTTATTATTAACTTGAAATATACAGTTTATCATAGATTTAACATACAATGTGAGTAATTGTGCATTTCTGTAATAAAAATACATTTGATTTGTAACACGCTTTTCAAAAACCCATGGTGCTACAATAAAAATCCAAGCAATTAGTACAACACACAAGACAATACAGAGAAATCAAATACACTGAAATATTTGTTTATTTAACTAGGCAAGTCAATAAAGAACAAATGTATTTACAATGACGGCCTACCCCGGCCAAACCCATACAACGCTGGGCTAATTGCGCGCCGCCCTATGGGACTCCCAATCATGGCCCATATGTGATACAGCCTGGATTCGAACCAGGGACATTAGTAACTGCTCTTGCATTGAGATGCAGTACCTTAAACCGCTGCACTAGCAGTCTCGTAAAATGCACAGCAGAGTTACTAAGAAGACAATAAGTTTGTTGAGTTAAAGAAGCTTACTACTATAGTCAATATGTATAGACATGATGGATATAACACGATGTCATTATAACATGGCTTTTTACTGAGCTAACAGAACACACAGTCCACTGACACGCAACAGAAACAACCAACATCAAACCACATTTACATGACCTATAACGCCAACTTCCTGACAGATTGACAAGTCATCATTCCAGCCAGGGGTAACAGTCAGTCCATATACTACAGTCAGTCCATATACTACAGTCAGTCCATATACTACAGTCAGTCCATATACTACAGTCAGTCCATATACTAGAGTCAGTCCATATACTAGAGTCAGTCCATATACTAGTCAGTCCATATACTACAGTCAGTCCATATACTACAGTCAGTCCATATACTACAGTCAGTCCATATACTAGAGTCAGTCCATATACTAGTCAGTCCATATACTACAGTCAGTCCATATACTACAGTCAGTCCATATACTACAGTCAGTCCATATACTACAGTCAGTCCATATACTACAGTCAGTCCATATACTACAGTCAGTCCATATACTACAGTCAGTCCATATACTACAGTCAGTCCATATACTACAGTCAGTCCATATACTACAGTGTAATGAGGTGAAGTAAAAGTAACAACAAACTGAATGACCAGTTTCTTTTGCCATTTTTTTGTTGGGGGGAGGGGGGTGTTACAGGTACAATTATCAAAAATATTGGTACAAGATTCAAACAAGAAAAATAAAAAGTGGACCTCAACCTCTCATCCCATTTATCCAA